>NC_068450.1:15797629-15890129 GCF_023373465.1 Oncorhynchus keta | reverse complement strand
GGAGGAGAAGGGGTAGGAGAGGTATACAGGTGATCCATCATGGTTCAGTCAGCTGGGGATCGAAGAACCGCCCAGCTGGGCGTTATTACTGACCACACACACATATTTGTGCGCTGGGCTTGATTGCTCGTCCAGCACTGAGAGACAGCGGGGGAGGGGAGAGCAAACAGGTGTAGGAGGTTAAGAGAGAAATCACCTCTCCCTCACTCTGGGTCATGTCTGGTGGTAAGGTCTGTGGAACAAATCAGCACACCTATTGAGATGCTTGATACATATGGCCCCTGATCTTTGGACTAACAACCCCCTGTATCTCCTCCCCTTCACTCTCTCTCTCTCTCTCTCTCTCTCTCTCTCTCTCTCTCTCTCTCTCTCTATATATATATATATATTTCTCTCTCTCCATCCCTCCCCCCTCTCTTTCCTTCCTCCAATAAATGAACAGAGGTAGCTCAGGAGGTTGGTGGCATCTTAATTGAGGAGAACAGGCTTGTGGTAATGACTGAAGTGGAATAGGTGGAATGGTAACGAATACATCAAACACATGGTTTCCATGTGTTTAATGACATTCTATTTGCTCTGTTCCAGCCATTATTATGAGCTGTCCTCCCCTCAGCAGCCTCCACTGGTAGGTAGGTAGGTAGGTCTGTAGGTACGTTGGTCGGTAGGTACGTTGGTCGGTAGGTAGGTAGCAGGCAGGCCTGGTTGTTCATTTCACCTCTATTGAGTCTTTATTGAGCTAACAACAATGTGTTGTTGACCGTGCTTCTGGCAACAACTGAACTTAATCACTGCAGAGAAACAAGAATTGTGTTCCAAACGGTACCCTATTCCCTATGCAGAGCACTACTTTTGACAACTGTCCATTGGATCAAAAGTAGTGCACTAAATAGGGATTAGGGTGTCATTTGGACATAGACTCAGTAGGAACTTGTCTCTTGTATCCTCTGAAACAGGTGTCCCCTCTACATATTATTACTTAAAAAGGCGTCTTAAATGAATCTTCCCTCCTTAAATTCCATCTGGCTGGTGGCTAGGTTCCGTCTGGTTTGTCAAGGTTCCGTCTGGTGTGGCTAATGATTCCGTTGACCGCCAGATGACAGCAGGCCAGAGGTCTGGATCAGGTTCCCTTCCTGTTTATATCAGGCCCTCACAGCCTTTACAGGAAGAGTCCCTACACACACACACACACACACACACACACACACCATATGCACGCCCACACACACACACACACACACAGTCCAGGAAATGTTTTACGGTAAGCGGTACTATCTATGGACATAGAGCAGCTAACAACATTTCTGTGATTATCTTTAGAGTGACTCTGGACCCCAGTCCTCATAATCACTTTACTAACTCAACAGACCCCAGGACTAAACAGACAGACAGAACAGGGGATGAGAAGAGAGAGAGAGAGAGAGAGAGAGAGAGAGAGAGAGAGAGAGAGAGAGAGAGAGAGAGAGAGAGAGAGAGAGAGAGAGAGAGAGAGAGAGAGAGAGAGAGAGAGAGAGAGAGAGAGAGAGAGAGAGAGAGAGAGAGAGAGAGAGAGAGAGAGAGAGAGAGACAAAGACAGAGAGAGAGAGAGAAATGGAGATGGGGAGAGACTTAGGGGATAAAGATACTGAGATGAAGAGATGGGAAGGAGAGAGAGAGGAAGGGAGGGAGGGAGGGAGTAGTGCTCTCCTCTTTATAGCACACAGTGGGGGTTCTGTCTGTGCCCTAATACTCTTTCCTCATTTCCCCTCCTCCTCCTCTCCTCCCTCCATCCGTCCATCTAGTCATCCCTGGGAGGCATGGGGCGTCGAGGAAAAGAAGGGAACGCAGGGAGAGGAGAGAGAGAGAGCATACATACTAAAGATCCACTTATCTTCCCTGGGACCCCATGTCTCTCAATCACCTAGAGCGGACTGACAAGATAGGACTCCACTCTCTATCTACCCATTTCACCCCCCCATACATATCTCTTTCTCTCTCACTCTCTCTCCTTCCCCCGCTCCCCCTCTCTCTTGTATACATCTAGTAATGGGAAGGTAACACAGAAGCAGAATTCCCATCATTGAGTGAATTTAGCACCTCTGACGGCGCTTCACACTCTTTATTGCTTTGCTGACCCTCCTGGCATGTCCTGTGAGTGTGTGTGTGTGTGTGTGTGTGTGTGTGTGTGTGTGTGTGTGTGTGTGTGTGTGTGTGTGTGTGTGTGTGTGTGTGTGTGTGTGTGTGTGTGTGTGTGTGTGTGTGTGTGTGTGTGTGTGTGTGTGTGTGTGTGTGTGTGTGTGAGAGTTCAGGGGGCTGATTGAAAAGCAGTATGTCGGAGTGAGAGCACACACATGCTCTGTGCTTGTCTACATCTCACACACACACACACACACACACACACACACACACACACACACACACACACACACACACACACACACACACACACACACACACACTCACTCACACATACACATACACGGTTTGTGTATATTGTTTTAGGTGACGGGGGTTGATAGGATAATCACAGGGCAGAGATTAGGGAACGCAGATTACAGACTACTACAAGTGTAGACAGATTGTCATAGGCAGACTGTGCGGTGTCATAGGCAGGTTGTGCAGTGTCATAGGCAGGCTGTGAAGTGTCATAGGCAGGCTGTGCAGCTGTGCGGGCTGTGGGGAGATGTAGACAGGATTGAGAGGTTAGTCTGTGGGGAAATGTAGACAGGATTGAGAGGTTAGTCTGTGGGGAGATGTAGACAGGATTGAGAGTTTAGTCTGTGGGGAGATGTAGACAGGATTGGGAGGTTAGTCTGAGGGGAGAGGTAGACAGGATTGAGAGGTTAGTCTGTTGGGAAAGGTAGACGGGATTGAGAGGTTAGTCTGTTGGGAAAGGTAGACAGGATTGGGAGGTTAGTCTGTGGGGAGATGTAGACAGGATTGAGAGGTTAGTCTGTGGGGAGATGTAGACAGGATTGAGAGGTTAGTCTGTGGGGAGATGTAGACAGGATTGAGAGGTTAGTCTGTGGGGAAATGTAGACAGGATTGAGAGGTTAGTCTGTTGGGAAAGGTAGACAGGATTGAGAGGTTAGTCTGTTGGGAAAGGTAGACAGGATTGGGAGGTTAGTCTGTGGGGAGTTGTAGACAGGATTGAGAGGTTAGTCTGTGGGGAAATGTAGACAGGATTGAGAGGTTAGTCTGAGGGGAGAGGTAGACAGGATTGAGAGGTTAGTCTGTGGGGAAATGTAGACAGGATTGAGAGGTTAGTCTGAGGGGAGAGGTAGACAGGATTGAGAGGTTAGTCTGTGGGGAAATGTAGACAGGATTGAGAGGTTAGTCTGTTGGGAAATGTAGACAGGATTGAGAGGTTAGTCTGTGGGGAAATGTAGACAGGATTGAGAGGTTAGTCTGTTGGGAAATGTAGACAGGATTGAGAGGTTAGTCTGTGGGGAAATGTAGACAGGATTGGGAGGTTAGTCTGTGGGGAGATGTAGACAGGATTGATCCTGGACAACACCCTGTCGTTCTCAACTAACATCAAGGCGGTGGCCCGTTCCTGTAGGTTCATGCTCTACAACATCCGCAGAGTACGACCCTGCCTCACACAGGAAGCGGCGCAGGTCCTAATCCAGGCACTTGTCATCTCCCGTCTGGATTACTGCAACTCGCTGTTGGCTGGGCTCCCTGCCTGTGCCATTAAACCCCTACAACTCATCCAGAATGCCGCAGCCCGTCTGGTGTTCAACCTTCCCAAGTTCTCTCACGTCACCCCGCTCCTCCGCTCTCTCCACTGGCTTCCAGTTGAAGCTCGCATCCGCTACAAGACCATGGTGCTTGCCTACGGAGCTGTGAGGGGAACGGCACCTCAGTACCTCCAGGCTCTGATCAGGCCCTACACCCAAACAAGGGCACTGCGTTCATCCACCTCTGGCCTGCTCGCCTCCCTACCACTGAGGAAGTACAGTTCCCGCTCAGCCCAGTCAAAACTGTTCGCTGCTCTGGCCCCCCAATGGTGGAACAAACTCCCTCACGACGCCAGGACAGCGGAGTCAATCACCACCTTCCGGAGACACCTGAAACCCCACCTCTTTAAGGAATACCTAGGATAGGATAAAGTAATCCTTCTCACCCCCCTTAAAAGATTTAGATGCACTATTGTAAAGTGACTATTCTACTGGATGTCATAAGGTGAATGCACCAATTTGTAAGTCGCTCTGGATAAGAGCGTCTGCTAAATGACTTAAATGTAAATGTAATTGAGAGGTTAGTCTGTGGGGAAGTGTAGACAGGATTGAGAGGTTAGTCTGTGGGGAAATGTAGACAGGATTGAGAGGTTAGTCTGTTGGGAAAGGTAGACAGGAATGGGAGGTTAGTCTGTGGGGAGATGTAGACTGGATTGAGAGGTTAGTCTGTGGGGAAATGTAGACAGGATTGAGAGGTTAGTCTGTGGGGAAATGTAGACAGGATTGCTTGTTGATGGTTCAATGATGGAGAGAGAAACTCGTGTTTTATTCAGAGGTAGACTCTCTCTCTCACACACTTTTTTGCATACTGCCTAGATAATAACCAGTGGTTGGGATCTGCACATTTCTCTTCTTCTCTCTCTCTTTCTTTCCATCCCTCAATCCTGCATTCATAGCACAATGTGTAATGAAATGGAGTGAAGTCCTGGGAAGAGTTCCGTATTCACCCCATCCTTTTCTCTCTTCCTCCACAGGAAGTCATTCTAAAGAGAGCGGCAGACTTGGTAGAAGCGCTGTACGGGATGCCACACAACAACCAGGTGAGACACACATATATACACACACACACACAAAATGTTCCCACACATGCAGAAACACAGATCCCCACCCCTCGTGCTGACAGTGGGAGGAGTGGAGGTGGGGAAGGGGAAGTACGGAGGACAGAAAACATTTGATGAATCTATTAACCATATTTTGCCTCTCCCTCCTCTCAGTATCTTTTAATTTATGTATTTTTATTTAACCTTTATTTAACTAGGCAAGTCCGTTAAGAATAAATTCTTACTTACAATGACGGCCTACCAAGAGTCAAAAGAGAGACCTAAGACAACAACGCAGTATGGCAGCACCACATGACAACACAGCATGGTAGCAACACAACATGATAACAACACAGTAGCAACACAACATGGCAGCAGCACAACATGGTAGTGGCACAAACATGGTACAAACATTGTTAGGCACAAACAACAGCACAAAGGGCAAAAAGGTAGAGACAACCAACATCACGCAAGGCAGCCACAAGTGTCAGTAAGAGTGTCCATGACTGAGTCTTTGAATGAAGAGATGGAGATAAAACTGTCCAGTTTGTTGCAGCTCGTTCCAGTCTCTAGCTGTAGTGAACTGAAAATAGGAGCGACCCGGGGATGTGTGTGCTTTAGGGACCTTTAACAGAATGTGACTGGCAGGACAGGTGTTGTATGCGGAGGATGAGGGCTGCAGTAGATATCTCAGATAGGGGGGAGTGAGGCCTAAGAGGGTTTTATAAATAAGCATCAACCAGTTGGTCTTGCAGATGACCAGTTTACAGAGGACTATAGAGTGCAGTGATCTGTCCTATAAGGAGCTTTGGTGGCAAATCTGATGGCCGAATGGTAAAGAACATCTAGCCGCTCGAGAGCACCATTACCTACCGATCTCTGATCTAGCATGGGTAGAATGGTCATCTGAATCAGGGTTAGTTTGGCAGCTGGGGTGAAAGGAGAGTGATTACGAAAGAGGAAACCAAGTCTAGATTTAACCTTAGACTGCCGCTTGGGTATGTGCTGAGAGAAGGACATTCTAGCCATGTTCAGAACTAGTTTAGGGGCAAAGAAAGTTTGTTGGATACAAAAAAAAGCCTTTAACACATAATCTGGGGAGAGGCCAGCTGGGTAATAGACTGTATCATTTGCATATAAATGGATGAGAGAGCTTCCTACCGCCTGAGCTATGTTGGTGGTGGGGGGGAGGGTTCAGAACTAGGGATCGAACCCGGGTCTGTAGTGATGCCTCTAGCATTGTGATGCAGTGCCTTAGACCGCTGCACCACTCAGGAGACCGCATTATTTTCTATTCCATTATATGACGGTTCCAACATGTCTCTCTCTCAGGAGACCACATTCTTTTCTATTCCATTATATGACTGTTCCAACATGTCTCTCTCTCAGGAGACCACATTCTTTTCTATTATATGATGGTTCCAACATGTCTCTCTCTCAGGAGACCACATTCTTTTCTATTATATGATGGTTCCAACATGTCTCTCTCTCAGGAGACCACATTCTTTTCTATTATATGACGGTTCCAACATGTCTCTCTCTCAGGAGACCACATTCTTTTCTTTTCTATTATATGACGGTTCCAACATGTCTCTCTCTCAGGAGACCACATTCTTTTCTATTATATGATGGTTCCAACATGTCTCTCTCTCTCAGGAGACCACATTCTTTTCTTTTCTTTTATATGATGGTTCCAACATGTCTCTCTCTCAGAAGACCACATTCTTTTCTATTATATGATGGTTCCAACATGTCTCTCTCTCAGGAGACCACATTCTTTTCTATTATATGATGGTTCCAACATGTCTCTCTCTCAGGAGACCACATTCTTTTCTATTATATGACGGTTCCAACATGTCTCTCTCTCAGGAGACCACATTCTTTTCTTTTCTATTATATGATGGTTCCAACATGTCTCTCTCTCAGGAGACCACATTCTTTTCTATTATATGATGGTTCCAACATGTCTCTCTCTCAGGAGACCACATTCTTTTCTATTATATGACGGTTCCAACATGTCTCTCTCTCAGGAGACCACATTCTTTTCTTTTCTATTATATGATGGTTCCAACATGTCTCTCTCTCAGGAGACCACATTCTTTTCTATTATATGATGGTTCCAACATGTCTCTCTCTCAGAAGACCACATTCTTTTCTATTATATGATGGTTCCAACATGTCTCTCTCTCAGAAGACCACATTCTTTTCTATTATATGATGGTTCCAACATGTCTCTCTCTCAGAAGACCACATTCTTTTCTATTATATGATGGTTCCAACATGTCTCTCTCTCAGAAGACCACATTCTTTTCTATTATATGATGGTTCCAACATGTCTCTCTCTCAGGAGACCACATTCTTTTCTATTATATGATGGTTCCAACATGTCTCTCTCTCAGAAGACCACATTCTTTTCTATTATATGATGGTTCCAACATGTCTCTCTCTCTCAGGAGACCACATTCTTTTCTTTTCTATTATATTATGGTTCCAACATGTCTCTCTCTCAGGAGACCACATTCTTTTCTATTATATGATGGTTCCAACATGTCTCTCTCTCAGGAGACCACATTCTTTTCTATTATATGATGGTTCCAACATGTCTCTCTCTCAGAAGACCACATTCTTTTCTATTATATGATGGTTCCAACATGTCTCTCTCTCAGAAGACCACATTCTTTTCTATTATATGATGGTTCCAACATGTCTCTCTCTCAGGAGACCACATTCTTTTCTATTATATGATGGTTCCAACATCTCTCTCTCTCAGGAGACCACATTCTTTTCTATTATATGATGGTTCCAACATGTCTCTCTCTCAGGAGACCACATTCTTTTCTATTATATGACGGTTCCAACATGTCTCTCTCTCAGGAGACCACATTCTTTTCTATTATATGACGGTTCCAACATGTCTCTCTCTCAGGAGACCACATTCTTTTCTTTTCTATTATATGACGGTTCCAACATGTCTCTCTCTCAGGAGACCACATTCTTTTCTATTATATGATGGTTCCAACATGTCTCTCTCTCAGGAGACCACATTCTTTTCTTTTCTATTATATGATGGTTCCAACATGTCTCTCTCTCAGGAGACCACATTCTTTTCTATTATATGATGGTTCCAACATGTCTCTCTCTCAGGAGACCACATTCTTTTCTTTTCTATTATATGATGGTTCCAACATGTCTCTCTCTCAGGAGACCACATTCTTTTCTATTATATGATGGTTCCAACATGTCTCTCTCTCAGGAGACCACATTCTTTTCTATTATATGATGGTTCCAACATGTCTCTCTCTCAGGAGACCACATTCTTTTCTTTTCTATTATATGATGGTTCCAACATGTCTCTCTCTCAGGAGACCACATTCTTTTCTATTATATGATGGTTCCAACATGTCTCTCTCTCAGGAGACCACATTCTTTTCTTTTCTATTATATGATGGTTCCAACATGTCTCTCTCTCAGGAGACCACATTCTTTTCTTTTCTATTATATGATGGTTCCAACATGTCTCTCTCTCAGGAGACCACATTCTTTTCTATTATATGATGGTTCCAACATGTCTCTCTCTCAGGAGACCACATTCTTTTCTATTATATGATGGTTCCAACATGTCTCTCTCTCAGGAGACCACATTCTTTTCTTTTCTATTATATGATGGTTCCAACATGTCTCTCTCTCAGGAGACCACATTCTTTTCTATTATATGATGGTTCCAACATGTCTCTCTCTCAGGAGACCACATTCTTTTCTTTTCTATTATATGATGGTTCCAACATGTCTCTCTCTCAGGAGACCACATTCTTTTCTATTATATGATGGTTCCAACATGTCTCTCTCTCAGGAGACCACATTCTTTTCTATTATATGATGGTTCCAACATGTCTCTCTCTCAGGAGACCACATTCTTTTCTTTTCTATTATATGATGGTTCCAACATGTCTCTCTCTCAGGAGACCACATTCTTTTCTATTATATGATGGTTCCAACATGTCTCTCTCTCAGGAGACCACATTCTTTTCTTTTCTATTATATGATGGTTCCAACATCTCTCTCTCAGGAGACCACATTCTTTTCTATTATATGATGGTTCCAACATGTCTCTCTCTCAGGAGACCACATTCTTTTCTATTATATGATGGTTCCAACATGTCTCTCTCTCAGGAGACCACATTCTTTTCTTTTCTATTATATGATGGTTCCAACATCTCTCTCTCAGGAGACCACATTCTTTTCTTTTCTATTATATGATGGTTCCAACATGTCTCTCTCTCAGGAGACCACATTCTTTTCTATTATATGATGGTTCCAACATGTCTCTCTCTCAGGAGACCACATTCTTTTCTATTATATGATGGTTCCAACATGTCTCTCTCTCAGGAGACCACATTCTTTTCTATTATATGATGGTTCCAACATGTCTCTCTCTCAGGAGACCACATTCTTTTCTATTATATGATGGTTCCAACATGTCTCTCTCTCAGGAGACCACATTCTTTTCTATTATATGATGGTTCCAACATGTCTCTCTCTCAGGAGACCACATTCTTTTCTATTATATGATGGTTCCAACATGTCTCTCTCTCAGGAGACCACATTCTTTTCTATTATATGATGGTTCCAACATGTCTCTCTCTCAGAAGACCACATTCTTTTCTTTTCTTTTATATGATGGTTCCAACATGTCTCTCTCTCAGGAGACCACATTCTTTTCTATTATATGATGGTTCCAACATGTCTCTCTCTCAGGAGACCACATTCTTTTCTATTATATGATGGTTCCAACATGTCTCTCTCTCAGGAGACCACATTCTTTTCTATTATATGATGGTTCCAACATGTCTCTCTCTCAGGAGACCACATTCTTTTCTATTATATGATGGTTCCAACATGTCTCTCTCTCAGGAGACCACATTCTTTTCTATTATATGATGGTTCCAACATGTCTCTCTCTCAGGAGACCACATTCTTTTCTATTATATGATGGTTCCAACATGTCTCTCTCTCAGAAGACCACATTCTTTTCTTTTCTTTTATATGATGGTTCCAACATGTCTCTCTCTCAGGAGACCACATTCTTTTCTTTTCTATTATATGATGGTTCCAACATGTCTCTCTCTCTCAGGAGACCACATTCTTTTCTTTTCTATTATATGATGGTTCCAACATCTCTCTCTCTCAGGAGACCACATTCTTTTCTATTATATGATGGTTCCAACATGTCTCTCTCTCAGGAGACCACATTCTTTTCTTTTCTATTATATGATGGTTCCAACATCTCTCTCTCTCAGGAGACCACATTCTTTTCTATTATATGATGGTTCCAACATGTCTCTCTCTCAGGAGACCACATTCTTTTCTTTTCTATTATATGATGGTTCCAACATGTCTCTCTCTCAGGAGACCACATTCTTTTCTTTTCTATTATATGATGGTTCCAACATCTCTCTCTCTCAGGAGACCACATTCTTTTCTATTATATGATGGTTCCAACATGTCTCTCTCTCAGGAGACCACATTCTTTTCTTTTCTATTATATGATGGTTCCAACATGTCTCTCTCTCAGGAGACCACATTCTTTTCTTTTCTTTTATATGATGGTTCCAACATGTCTCTCTCTCAGGAGACCACATTCTTTTCTATTATATGATGGTTCCAACATGTCTCTCTCTCAGGAGACCACATTCTTTTCTATTATATGACGGTTCCAACATCTCTCTCTCTCAGGAGACCACATTCTTTTCTATTATATGATGGTTCCAACATGTCTCTCTCTCAGGAGACCACATTCTTTTCTTTTCTATTATATGATGGTTCCAACATCTCTCTCTCTCAGGAGACCACATTCTTTTCTATTATATGATGGTTCCAACATGTCTCTCTCTCAGGAGACCACATTCTTTTCTTTTCTATTATATGATGGTTCCAACATGTCTCTCTCTCAGGAGACCACATTCTTTTCTTTTCTTTTATATGATGGTTCCAACATGTCTCTCTCTCAGGAGATCACATTCTTTTCTATTATATGATGGTTCCAACATGTCTCTCTCTCTCAGGAGACCACATTCTTTTCTTTTCTATTATATTATGGTTCCAACATGTCTCTCTCTCAGGAGACCACATTCTTTTCTATTATATGATGGTTCCAACATGTCTCTCTCTCAGGAGACCACATTCTTTTCTATTATATATTATATGATGGTTCCAACATGTCTCTCTCTCAGGAGACCACATTCTTTTCTATTATATGATGGTTCCAACATGTCTCTCTCTCAGGAGACCACATTCTTTTCTATTATATGATGGTTCCAACATGTCTCTCTCTCAGGAGACCACATTCTTTTCTATTATATGATGGTTCCAACATGTCTCTCTCTCAGGAGACCACATTCTTTTCTTTTCTATTATATGATGGTTCCAACATGTCTCTCTCTCAGGAGACCACATTCTTTCTATTATATGATGGTTCCAACATGTCTCTCTCTCAGGAGACCACATTCTTTTCTATTATATGATGGTTCCAACATGTCTCTCTCTCAGGAGACCACATTCTTTTCTTTTCTATTATATGATGGTTCCAACATGTCTCTCTCTCAGAAGACCACATTCTTTTCTATTATATGATGGTTCCAACATGTCTCTCTCTCAGGAGACCACATTCTTTTCTTTTCTATTATATGATGGTTCCAACATCTCTCTCTCTCAGGAGACCACATTCTTTTCTATTATATGACGGTTCCAACATGTCTCTCTCTCAGGAGACCACATTCTTTTCTTTTCTATTATATGATGGTTCCAACATGTCTCTCTCTCAGAAGACCACATTCTTTTCTATTATATGATGGTTCCAACATGTCTCTCTCTCAGGAGACCACATTCTTTTCTATTATATGATGGTTCCAACATGTCTCTCTCTCAGGAGACCACATTCTTTTCTTTTCTATTATATGATGGTTCCAACATGTCTCTCTCTCAGGAGACCACATTCTTTTCTATTATATGATGGTTCCAACATGTCTCTCTCTCAGGAGACCACATTCTTTTCTTTTCTATTATATGATGGTTCCAACATGTCTCTCTCTCAGAAGACCACATTCTTTTCTATTATATGATGGTTCCAACATGTCTCTCTCTCAGGAGACCACATTCTTTTCTATTATATGATGGTTCCAACATGTCTCGCTCTCAGGAGACCACATTCTTTTCTATTATATGATGGTTCCAACATGTCTCTCTCTCAGGAGACCACATTCTTTTCTATTATATGATGGTTCCAACATGTCTCTCTCTCAGGAGACCACATTCTTTTCTATTATATGATGGTTCCAACATCTCTCTCTCTCAGGAGACCACATTCTTTTCTATTATATGATGGTTCCAACATGTCTCTCTCTCAGGAGACCACATTCTTTTCTATTATATGATGGTTCCAACATGTCTCTCTCTCAGGAGACCACATTCTTTTCTATTATATGATGGTTCCAACATGTCTCTCTCTCAGGAGACCACATTCTTTTCTTTTCTATTATATGACGGTTCCAACATGTCTCTCTCTCAGGAGACCACATTCTTTTCTATTATATGATGGTTCCAACATGTCTCTCTCTCAGGAGACCACATTCTTTTCTTTTCTATTATATTATGGTTCCAACATGTCTCTCTCTCAGGAGACCACATTCTTTTCTATTATATGATGGTTCCAACATGTCTCTCTCTCAGGAGACCACATTCTTTTCTTTTCTATTATATTATGGTTCCAACATGTCTCTCTCTCAGGAGACCACATTCTTTTCTATTATATGATGGTTCCAACATGTCTCTCTCTCAGGAGACCACATTCTTTTCTATTATATGATGGTTCCAACATGTCTCTCTCTCAGGAGACCACATTCTTTTCTATTATATGATGGTTCCAACATCTCTCTCTCTCAGGAGACCACATTCTTTTCTTTTCTATTATATGATGGTTCCAACATGTCTCTCTCTCAGGAGACCACATTCTTTTCTTTTCTATTATATGATGGTTCCAACATGTCTCTCTCTCAGGAGACCACATTCTTTTCTATTATATGATGGTTCCAACATCTCTCTCTCTCAGGAGACCACATTCTTTTCTTTTCTATTATATTATGGTTCCAACATGTCTCTCTCTCAGGAGACCACATTCTTTTCTTTTCTATTATATGATGGTTCCAACATGTCTCTCTCTCAGGAGACCACATTCTTTTCTATTATATGATGGTTCCAACATGTCTCTCTCTCAGGAGACCACATTCTTTTCTATTATATGATGGTTCCAACATGTCTCTCTCTCTCAGGAGACCACATTCTTTTCTTTTCTATTATATTATGGTTCCAACATGTCTCTCTCTCAGGAGACCACATTCTTTTCTATTATATGATGGTTCCAACATGTCTCTCTCTCAGGAGACCACATTCTTTTCTATTATATGATGGTTCCAACATGTCTCTCTCTCAGGAGACCACATTCTTTTCTTTTCTATTATATTATGGTTCCAACATGTCTTCTCTCAGGAGACCACATTCTTTTCTATTATATGATGGTTCCAACATGTCTCTCTCTCAGGAGACCACATTCTTTTCTTTTCTATTATATTATGGTTCCAACATGTCTCTCTCTCAGGAGACCACATTCTTTTCTATTATATGATGGTTCCAACATGTCTCTCTCTCAGGAGACCACATTCTTTTCTATTATATGATGGTTCCAACATGTCTCTCTCTCAGGAGACCACATTCTTTTCTATTATATGATGGTTCCAACATCTCTCTCTCTCAGGAGACCACATTCTTTTCTTTTCTATTATATGATGGTTCCAACATGTCTCTCTCTCAGGAGACCACATTCTTTTCTATTATATGATGGTTCCAACATGTCTCTCTCTCAGGAGACCACATTCTTTTCTATTATATGATGGTTCCAACATCTCTCTCTCTCAGGAGACCACATTCTTTTCTTTTCTATTATATTATGGTTCCAACATGTCTCTCTCTCAGGAGACCACATTCTTTTCTATTATATGATGGTTCCAACATCTCTCTCTCTCAGGAGACCACATTCTTTTCTTTTCTATTATATGATGGTTCCAACATGTCTCTCTCTCAGGAGACCACATTCTTTTCTATTATATGATGGTTCCAACATCTCTCTCTCTCAGGAGACCACATTCTTTTCTTTTCTATTATATGATGGTTCCAACATGTCTCTCTCTCAGGAGACCACATTCTTTTCTTTTCTATTATATGATGGTTCCAACATGTCTCTCTCTCAGGAGACCACATTCTTTTCTATTATATGATGGTTCCAACATGTCTCTCTCTCAGGAGACCACATTCTTTTCTTTTCTATTATATGATGGTTCCAACATGTCTCTCTCTCAGGAGACCACATTCTTTTCTATTATATGATGGTTCCAACATGTCTCTCTCTCTCAGGAGACCACATTCTTTTCTTTTCTATTATATTATGGTTCCAACATGTCTCTCTCTCAGGAGACCACATTCTTTTCTATTATATGATGGTTCCAACATGTCTCTCTCTCAGGAGACCACATTCTTTTCTATTATATGATGGTTCCAACATGTCTCTCTCTCAGGAGACCACATTCTTTTCTATTATATGATGGTTCCAACATGTCTCTCTCTCAGGAGACCACATTCTTTTCTTTTCTATTATATGATGGTTCCAACATCTCTCTCTCTCAGGAGACCACATTCTTTTCTATTATATGATGGTTCCAACATGTCTCTCTCTCAGGAGACCACATTCTTTTCTATTATATGATGGTTCCAACATGTCTCTCTCTCAGGAGACCACATTCTTTTCTATTATATGATGGTTCCAACATGTCTCTCTCTCAGGAGACCACATTCTTTTCTATTATATGATGGTTCCAACATGTCTCTCTCTCAGGAGACCACATTCTTTTCTATTATATGATGGTTCCAACATCTCTCTCTCAGGAGACCACATTCTTTTCTTTTCTATTATATGATGGTTCCAACATGTCTCTCTCTCAGGAGACCACATTCTTTTCTATTATATGATGGTTCCAACATGTCTCTCTCTCTCAGGAGACCACATTCTTTTCTTTTCTATTATATTATGGTTCCAACATGTCTCTCTCTCAGGAGACCACATTCTTTTCTATTATATGATGGTTCCAACATGTCTCTCTCTCAGGAGACCACATTCTTTTCTTTTCTATTATATGATGGTTCCAACATGTCTCTCTCTCAGGAGACCACATTCTTTTCTATTATATGATGGTTCCAACATGTCTCTCTCTCAGGAGACCACATTCTTTTCTTTTCTATTATATTATGGTTCCAACATGTCTCTCTCTCAGGAGACCACATTCTTTTCTATTATATGATGGTTCCAACATGTCTCTCTCTCAGGAGACCACATTCTTTTCTATTATATGATGGTTCCAACATGTCTCTCTCTCAGGAGACCACATTCTTTTCTATTATATGATGGTTCCAACATGTCTCTCTCTCAGGAGACCACATTCTTTTCTATTATATGATGGTTCCAACATGTCTCTCTCTCAGGAGACCACATTCTTTTCTATTATATGATGGTTCCAACATGTCTCTCTCTCAGGAGACCACATTCTTTTCTATTATATGATGGTTCCAACATGTCTCTCTCTCAGGAGACCACATTCTTTTCTATTATATTATGATTCCAACATGTCTCTCTCTCTCAGGAGACCACATTCTTTTCTATTATATGATGGTTCCAACATGTCTCTCTCTCAGGAGACCACATTCTTTTCTATTATATGATGGTTCCAACATGTCTCTCTCTCAGGAGACCACATTCTTTTCTATTATATGATGGTTCCAACATGTCTCGCTCTCAGGAGACCACATTCTTTTCTATTATATTATGGTTCCAACATGTCTCTCTCTCAGAAGACCACATTCTTTTCTATTATATGATGGTTCCAACATGTCTCGCTCTCAGGAGACCACATTCTTTTCTATTATATGATGGTTCCAACATGTCTCGCTCTCAGGAGACCACATTCTTTTCTATTATATGATGGTTCCAACATGTCTCTCTCTCAGGAGACCACATTCTTTTCTATTATATGATGGTTCCAACATGTCTCTCTCTCAGGAGACCACATTCTTTTCTATTATATGATGGTTCCAACATGTCTCTCTCTCAGAAGACCACATTCTTTTCTTTTCTATTATATGATGGTTCCAACATGTCTCTCTCAGGAGACCACATTCTTTTCTATTATATGATGGTTCCAACATGTCTCTCTCTCAGGAGACCACATTCTTTTCTATTATATGATGGTTCCAACATGTCTCTCTCTCAGGAGACCACATTCTTTTCTATTATATGATGGTTCCAACATGTCTCTCTCTCAGGAGACCACATTCTTTTCTTTTCTATTATATGATGGTTCCAACATGTCTCTCTCTCAGGAGACCACATTCTTTTCTTTTCTATTATATGATGGTTCCAACATGTCTCTCTCTCAGGAGACCACATTCTTTTCTTTTCTATTATATGATGGTTCCAACATGTCTCTCTCTCTCAGGAGACCACATTCTTTTCTTTTATATTATATTATGGTTCCAACATGTCTCTCTCTCAGGAGACCACATTCTTTTCTATTATATGATGGTTCCAACATGTCTCTCTCTCAGGAGACCACATTCTTTTCTATTATATGATGGTTCCAACATGTCTCTCTCTCAGGAGACCACATTCTTTTCTATTATATGATGGTTCCAACATGTCTCTCTCTCAGGAGACCACATTCTTTTCTATTATATGATGGTTCCAACATGTCTCTCTCTCAGGAGACCACATTCTTTTCTTTTCTATTATATGATGGTTCCAACATGTCTCTCTCTCAGGAGACCACATTCTTTTCTTTTCTATTATATGATGGTTCCAACATGTCTCTCTCTCAGGAGACCACATTCTTTTCTTTTCTATTATATGATGGTTCCAACATGTCTCTCTCTCAGGAGACCACATTCTTTTCTTTTCTATTATATGATGGTTCCAACATGTCTCTCTCTCAGGAGACCACATTCTTTTCTTTTCTATTATATGATGGTTCCAACATGTCTCTCTCTCTCAGGAGACCACATTCTTTTCTTTTCTATTATATTATGGTTCCAACATGTCTCTCTCTCAGGAGACCACATTCTTTTCTATTATATGATGGTTCCAACATGTCTCTCTCTCAGGAGACCACATTCTTTTCTATTATATGATGGTTCCAACATGTCTCTCTCTCAGGAGACCACATTCTTTTCTTTTCTATTATATGATGGTTCCAACATGTCTCTCTCTCAGGAGACCACATTCTTTTCTATTATATGATGGTTCCAACATGTCTCTCTCTCAGGAGACCACATTCTTTTCTATTATATGATGGTTCCAACATGTCTCTCTCTCAGGAGACCACATTCTTTTCTATTATATGATGGTTCCAACATGTCTCTCTCTCAGGAGACCACATTCTTTTCTATTATATGATGGTTCCAACATCTCTCTCTCTCAGGAGACCACATTCTTTTCTTTTCTATTATATGATGGTTCCAACATGTCTCTCTCTCAGGAGACCACATTCTTTTCTATTATATGATGGTTCCAACATGTCTCTCTCTCAGGAGACCACATTCTTTTCTATTATATGATGGTTCCAACATGTCTCGCTCTCAGGAGACCACATTCTTTTCTATTATATGATGGTTCCAACATGTCTCTCTCTCAGAAGACCACATTCTTTTCTATTATATGATGGTTCCAACATGTCTCGCTCTCAGGAGACCACATTCTTTTCTATTATATGATGGTTCCAACATGTCTCGCTCTCAGGAGACCACATTCTTTTCTTTTCTATTATATGATGGTTCCAACATGTCTCTCTCTCAGGAGACCACATTCTTTTCTATTATATGATGGTTCCAACATGTCTCTCTCTCAGGAGACCACATTCTTTTCTATTATATGATGGTTCCAACATGTCTCTCTCTCAGAAGACCACATTCTTTTCTTTTCTATTATATGATGGTTCCAACATGTCTCTCTCTCAGGAGACCACATTCTTTTCTATTATATGATGGTTCCAACATGTCTCTCTCTCAGGAGACCACATTCTTTTCTATTATATGATGGTTCCAACATGTCTCTCTCTCAGGAGACCACATTCTTTTCTATTATATGATGGTTCCAACATGTCTCTCTCTCAGGAGACCACATTCTTTTCTATTATATGATGGTTCCAACATGTCTCTCTCTCAGGAGACCACATTCTTTTCTTTTCTATTATATGATGGTTCCAACATGTCTCTCTCTCAGGAGACCACATTCTTTTCTTTTCTATTATATGATGGTTCCAACATGTCTCTCTCTCAGGAGACCACATTCTTTTCTTTTCTATTATATGATGGTTCCAACATGTCTCTCTCTCAGAAGACCACATTCTTTTCTTTTCTATTATATGATGGTTCCAACATGTCTCTCTCTCAGGAGACCACATTCTTTTCTATTATATGATGGTTCCAACATGTCTCTCTCTCAGGAGACCACATTCTTTTCTATTATATGATGGTTCCAACATGTCTCTCTCTCAGGAGACCACATTCTTTTCTATTATATGATGGTTCCAACATGTCTCTCTCTCAGGAGACCACATTCTTTTCTTTTCTATTATATGATGGTTCCAACATGTCTCTCTCTCAGGAGACCACATTCTTTTCTTTTCTATTATATGATGGTTCCAACATGTCTCTCTCTCAGGAGACCACATTCTTTTCTTTTCTATTATATGATGGTTCCAACATGTCTCTCTCTCAGGAGACCACATTCTTTTCTTTTCTATTATATGATGGTTCCAACATGTCTCTCTCTCAGGAGACCACATTCTTTTCTTTTCTATTATATGATGGTTCCAACATGTCTCTCTCTCTCAGGAGACCACATTCTTTTCTTTTCTATTATATTATGGTTCCAACATGTCTCTCTCTCAGGAGACCACATTCTTTTCTATTATATGATGGTTCCAACATGTCTCTCTCTCAGGAGACCACATTCTTTTCTATTATATGATGGTTCCAACATGTCTCTCTCTCAGGAGACCACATTCTTTTCTTTTCTATTATATGATGGTTCCAACATGTC
This sequence comes from Oncorhynchus keta, assembly GCF_023373465.1. Lineage (NCBI taxonomy): Eukaryota > Metazoa > Chordata > Actinopteri > Salmoniformes > Salmonidae > Oncorhynchus > Oncorhynchus keta. The sequence goes on along the minus strand of NC_068450.1, from coordinate 15,871,176 downwards.
TCTCTCTCAGGAGACCACATTCTTTTCTATTATATGATGGTTCCAACATGTCTCTCTCTCAGGAGACCACATTCTTTTCTATTATATGATGGTTCCAACATGTCTCGCTCTCAGGAGACCACATTCTTTTCTATTATATGATGGTTCCAACATGTCTCTCTCTCAGGAGACCACATTCTTTTCTATTATATGATGGTTCCAACATGTCTCGCTCTCAGGAGACCACATTCTTTTCTATTATATGATGGTTCCAACATGTCTCTCTCTCAGGAGACCACATTCTTTTCTTTTCTATTATATGATGGTTCCAACATGTCTCTCTCTCAGGAGACCACATTCTTTTCTATTATATGATGGTTCCAACATGTCTCTCTCTCAGGAGACCACATTCTTTTCTTTTCTATTATATGATGGTTCCAACATGTCTCTCTCTCAGGAGACCACATTCTTTTCTATTATATGATGGTTCCAACATGTCTCGCTCTCAGGAGACCACATTCTTTTCTATTATATGATGGTTCCAACATGTCTCTCTCTCAGGAGACCACATTCTTTTCTATTATATGATGGTTCCAACATGTCTCTCTCTCAGGAGACCACATTCTTTTCTATTATATGATGGTTCCAACATGTCTCGCTCTCAGGAGACCACATTCTTTTCTATTATATGATGGTTCCAACATGTCTCTCTCTCAGGAGACCACATTCTTTTCTTTTCTATTATATGATGGTTCCAACATCTCTCTCTCTCAGAAGACCACATTCTTTTCTATTATATGATGGTTCCAACATGTCTCTCTCTCAGGAGACCACATTCTTTTCTATTATATGATGGTTCCAACATGTCTCTCTCTCAGGAGACCACATTCTTTTCTATTATATGATGGTTCCAACATGTCTCTCTCTCAGGAGACCACATTCTTTTCTTTTCTATTATATGATGGTTCCAACATGTCTCTCTCTCAGGAGACCACATTCTTTTCTATTATATGATGGTTCCAACATGTCTCTCTCTCAGGAGACCACATTCTTTTCTATTATATGATGGTTCCAACATGTCTCTCTCTCAGAAGACCACATTCTTTTCTTTTCCATTATATGACGGTTCCAACATGTCTCTCTCTCAGGAGACCACATTCTTTTCTATTATATGATGGTTCCAACATGTCTCTCTCTCAGGAGACCACATTCTTTTCTATTATATGATGGTTCCAACATGTCTCTCTCTCAGGAGACCACATTCTTTTCTATTATATGATGGTTCCAACATGTCTCTCTCTCAGGAGACCACATTCTTTTCTTTTCTATTATATGATGGTTCCAACATGTCTCTCTCTCAGGAGACCACATTCTTTTCTATTATATGATGGTTCCAACATGTCTCTCTCTCAGGAGACCACATTCTTTTCTATTATATGATGGTTCCAACATGTCTCTCTCTCAGGAGACCACATTCTTTTCTTTTCTATTATATTATGGTTCCAACATGTCTCTCTCTCAGGAGACCACATTCTTTTCTATTATATGACGGTTCCAACATGTCTCTCTCTCAGGAGACCACATTCTTTTCTATTATATGATGGTTCCAACATGTCTCTCTCTCAGGAGACCACATTCTTTTCTTTTCTATTATATGACGGTTCCAACATGTCTCTCTCTCAGGAGACCACATTCTTTTCTATTATATGACGGTTCCAACATGTCTCTCTCTCAGGAGACCACATTCTTTTCTATTATATGATGGTTCCAACATGTCTCTCTCTCAGGAGACCACATTCTTTTCTATTATATGACGGTTCCAACATGTCTCTCTCTCAGGAGACCACATTCTTTTCTTTTCTATTATATGATGGTTCCAACATGTCTCTCTCTCAGAAGACCACATTCTTTTCTTTTATATGATGGTTCCAACATCTCTCTCTCTCAGGAGACCACATTCTTTTCTTTTCTATTATATGATGGTTCCAACATGTCTCTCTCTCAGGAGACCACATTCTTTTCTATTATATGATGGTTCCAACATGTCTCTCTCTCAGGAGACCACATTCTTTTCTATTATATGATGGTTCCAACATGTCTCTCTCTCAGGAGACCACATTCTTTTCTATTATATGATGGTTCCAACATGTCTCTCTCTCAGGAGACCACATTCTTTTCTATTATATGATGGTTCCAACATGTCTCTCTCTCAGGAGACCACATTCTTTTCTATTATATGATGGTTCCAACATGTCTCTCTCTCAGGAGACCACATTCTTTTCTATTATATGATGGTTCCAACATCTCTCTCTCTCAGGAGACCACATTCTTTTCTTTTCTATTATATGATGGTTCCAACATGTCTCTCTCTCAGAAGACCACATTCTTTTCTTTTATATGATGGTTCCAACATCTCTCTCTCTCAGGAGACCACATTCTTTTCTTTTCTATTATATGATGGTTCCAACATGTCTCTCTCTCAGGAGACCACATTCTTTTCTATTATATGATGGTTCCAACATGTCTCTCTCTCAGGAGACCACATTCTTTTCTTTTCTATTATATGATGGTTCCAACATCTCTCTCTCTCAGGAGACCACATTCTTTTCTATTATATGATGGTTCCAACATCTCTCTCTCTCAGGAGACCACATTCTTTTCTATTATATGATGGTTCCAACATGTCTCTCTCTCAGGAGACCACATTCTTTTCTTTTATATGATGGTTCCAACATGTCTCTCTCTCAGGAGACCACATTCTTTTCTTTTATATGATGGTTCCAACATCTCTCTCTCTCAGGAGACCACATTCTTTTCTATTATATGATGGTTCCAACATCTCTCTCTCTCAGGAGACCAAATTCTTTTCTATTATATGATGGTTCCAACATCTCTCTCTCTCAGGAGACCACATTCTTTTCTATTATATGATGGTTCCAACATGTCTCTCTCTCAGGAGACCACATTCTTTTCTTTTATATGATGGTTCCAACATGTCTCTCTCTCAGGAGACCACATTCTTTTCTTTTATATGATGGTTCCAACATCTCTCTCTCTCAGGAGACCACATTCTTTTCTTTTATATGATGGTTCCAACATCTCTCTCTCTCAGGAGACCACATTCTTTTCTATTATATGATGGTTCCAACATGTCTCTCTCTCAGGAGACCACATTCTTTTCTTTTCTATTATATGATGGTTCCAACATGTCTCTCTCTCAGGAGACCACATTCTTTTCTTTTATATGATGGTTCCAACATGTCTCTCTCTCAGGAGACCACATTCTTTTCTATTATATGATGGTTCCAACATCTCTCTCTCTCAGGAGACCACATTCTTTTCTATTATATGATGGTTCCAACATGTCTCTCTCTCAGAAGACCACATTCTTTTCTTTTATATGATGGTTCCAACATGTCTCTCTCTCAGGAGACCACATTCTTTTCTTTTCTATTATATGATGGTTCCAACATCTCTCTCTCTCAGGAGACCACATTCTTTTCTATTATATGATGGTTCCAACATGTCTCTCTCTCAGGAGACCACATTCTTTTCTTTTCTATTATATGATGGTTCCAACATCTCTCTCTCTCAGGAGACCACATTCTTTTCTATTATATGATGGTTCCAACATGTCTCTCTCTCAGGAGACCACATTCTTTTCTTTTCTATTATATGATGGTTCCAACATCTCTCTCTCTCAGGAGACCACATTCTTTTCTATTATATGATGGTTCCAACATGTCTCTCTCTCAGGAGACCACATTCTTTTCTTTTCTATTATATGATGGTTCCAACATCTCTCTCTCTCAGGAGACCACATTCTTTTCTATTATATGATGGTTCCAACATCTCTCTCTCTCAGGAGACCACATTCTTTTCTATTATATGATGGTTCCAACATGTCTCTCTCTCAGGAGACCACATTCTTTTCTATTCCATTATATGACGGTTCCAACATGTCTCTCTCTCAGGAGATGATTCTGAAGCGGGCAGCAGACATGGCAGAGGCGTTGTACACAACGTTGCCACGCAGCCACAACCAGCTGACTGGGATGGGCAGCGGCTCCGTCCACGCCGGCATGATGGCCGTCAACTCCTTCCCCGGGTCAGAGGTCACACAGATAGCCAATCAGGGTGAGCCAAAACACAGGAACCAGGAATTTACGTGTTTTTTGTGTAGTGAATGAAAACAACTTATCTGTTTTATTTTTCCTCTCATAATTATATTTTTCTCTGTCTCTCTCTTGATTTCTCTTTATTTATCTCTCTGTCTCTCCTCTCTTTTCCCCAACCCCACTTCCTCTCTCTCTCCTCTCTCTTTACCCCCCAACCCCACCTCCTCACTCTCTCCTCTCTCTTTACCCCCCAACCCCACCTCCTCTCTCTCTCCTCTCTCTTTACCCCCCAACCCCACCTCCTCTCTCTCTCCTCTCTCTTTCCTCCTTAACCCCACCTTATCTCTGTATCACTCTCTCCCCCTCCTCTCCCACTCTCTCTCCCTCTCTGTCTCTCCTCTCTCCCCCAATCCCACCTCCTCTCTCTCTCCTCTCTCTATACCCACCAATCCCACCCCTCTCTGTCTCTCCTCTCTTTCCCCCAATCCCTCCTCTCTCTCTCCTCTCTCTATACCCCACAATCCCACCCCCTCTCTCTCTCCTCTCTCTATACCCCCAATCCCACCTCCTCTCTCTCTCCTCTCTCTATACCCCCAATCCCACCCCCTCTCTGTCTCTCCTCTCTTTCCCCCAAACCCACCTCCTCTCTCCTCTCTTTACCCCCAATCCCACCTCCTCTCTGTCTCTCCTCTCTTTCCCCCAACCCCACCTCCTCTCTCTCTCCTCTCTCTTTACCCCCCAATCCCACCTCCTCTCTGTCTCTCCTCTATTTCCCCCCCAACCCCACCTCCTCTCTGTATCACTCTCTCCCCCCTCCTCTCCCTCTCTCTCTCCTCCCCTCTCTCCCTCTCTCCCCTGACTCCCCATGTCTCTCCTCTCCTTCTCTACCTCTAGGTTACAGTAGGAGTAGCAGCAGTGCATCTCCTCATGGTTATGTCCCCAGCACCACTCCACAGCAGACCAGCTACAGCTCTGTTTCCACTAGCATGAACGGCTACACTAACTCTGGCATGACCACGCTAGGAACCTCACCCAACTTCCTCAACGGGTCAGCCACCAACTCACCCTATGCTAGTGAGTACCACACTACACTGTCCACACTACACACTAAACCCTCCACACTATGTACCCTATACCATTGAGTGCCACAATAAAAACCCTCCACACTATATCCTACGCTAGTGAGTAACACACTAAACCCTCCACATTATACCCTGCGCCCTACATCCCATGCCCTACAGTAAATGCCTATACTGTACCCCTCGAAATATATAACAATGAATTTAAGAAAGATAGATTGCCAAAAGAGAGAGAGAGGTATAGAAGAGAGAAAAGTACAATGAAAAAGAAAGGGGCAGTGAAAGACCATCGGTTTCTTTAAGACACCTTTTATCGGTGTGTTAGAACAGACTGTCTAAAATGGCTGTCATCACTCTCTCTCCTCCTCACCAAGCTGTCTATAATGGCTGTCCTCAGTCTCTCTCCTCCTCACCAAGCTGTCTATAATGGCTGTCCCCAGTCTCTCTCCTCCCCCAGCTGTCTATACTGGCTGTCCCCAGTCTCTCTCCTCCCCCAGCTGTCTATAATGGCTGTTCTCATTCTCTCTCCTCCTCCCCCAGCTGTCGATAATGGCTGTTCTCATTCTCTCTCCTCCTCCCCCAGCTGTGTATAATGGCTGTCCTCAGTCTCTCTCCTCCCCCAGCTGTCTATAATGGCTGTTCTCATTCTCTCTCCTCCTCCCCCAGCTGTGTATAATGGCTGTTCTCATTCTCTCTCCTCCTCCCCCCTACATGAAAGACGCTTAATTAAATCAATAAACTAATTGCAGGAGAAGCAATTCAATTCCAGCTCTTTGATTCTCTTCGATGTTAACACGAATTTGAACATGCTCAAACGGCCCAGCGATGACAGCAGACACTTTCAATCAAACACACACAGGGAGACACGCATGCATGCAGGCACACACACACACACACACACACACACACACACACACACACACACACACACACACACACACACACACACACACACACTACACAGACACTTTTGATCAATACCTTCCTGCTGGCCGGCTTAGTACTTCCAATTGTCATTAATTGATTTGTTAGATCCCCTTAAATGGATTAATGGCTGCGTCCCAAAAGGTGACTAATTCCCTACACACTACACTACTTTTGTTCAGAGCCCTATGTGCCCTGGTCAAAACGAGTGCACTATATAGGCTGTCATTTGGGACGGGCCTTATGACTTTACGTGCTTGTGGTGGGGGTTTGTCAGGACGGGCAGAGCTATAAAATGTAACTGAACATATTTTGTGTTTTGGGTACCTATCTCTTGTAATGTATCCACAATGTTCCCAGAACCTAATTAAAAGTTCTGGGAACCTTTAAAGAACTCAAAGGCTGCTCTGTCAACATTCTTGCAACATCAAAGGAATGTTTTCTGCACCCTGATACAAACATTATCTGAATGTCAGCACAACTGGACAGTTTTAGTGTTTTGAAAACCTATATCTTGTCATCCCACAATGTTCCCACAACCTAAAGAAACATTCTGGGAACCTTTAAAAGAACAAAATAAATGTGTTCAGGTTAATGTTTTATACAAAAATGATATAATCATCACTTCGCAAATTTGAGGAAAATGCTACCAAAGTTCTACCAACACTTTGACTGTAGTACTCGTGCTGGGAAAAAATTGGACCACTGCTACTCAACTTTTCGAAATACCTACAAGGCCCTATCCCCGCCCTCCCATCGGCAAATCTGATCATGACTCCATTTTGCTCCTCCCTTCCTAAAAGCAGAAACTCAAACAGGATGTACTCGTGCTAAGGTCTATTCAATGCTGGTCTGACAAATTGAAATCCTTCCAGATTGTTTTGATCACGCGGACTGGTATATGTTCCGGGTAGCCTCTGAGAATAACATAGAAAAATACACAGATATGATGACTGAGTTCATCAGGAAGTGTATAGGAGATGCTGTACCCACTGTGACTATTAAAACCTACCCAAACTAGAAACCGTGCACAGATGGCAGCATTTGCGCAAAACTGAAAGCGTGAACCACCGCATTTAACCATGGCAAGGTGACTGGGAATATGGCCTAATACAAATAGTGTAAAAGTAATGATGGACTGTCATTTCTCTTTGCTTATTTGAGCTGTTCTTGCCATAAATGGACTTGGTCTTTTAACAAATAGGGCTTTCTTCTGTACCCACCCCTACCTTGTCACAACACAACTGATTGGCTCAAATACATTAAGAAGGAAATAAATTCCACAAAGGAACTTTTAACAAGGCACACCTGTTCATTGAAATGCATTCCAGGTGACTACCTCATGAAACTGGTTGAGAGAATGCCAAGAGTGTGTAAAGCTGTCATCAAGGCAAAGGGTGGTTACTTTGAAGAATCTCAAATATAACATATATTTTAATTTGTTTAACACTTTTTTGGTTACTACATGATTCCATATGTGTTATTTCATAGTTTTGATGTCTTCACTATTATTCTACAACGTTGAAAATAGTACAATTAAAGAAAAAACCTGGAATGACTAGATGCGCCCAAACTTTTGACTGGTTCTGTACATAGACTTGGAATCACTTGCCACTTTAATAATGGAAACACTAGTCACTTTAATCATGTTTACATAATGTTTACATACTGCTTTACTCATCTCATTGGTATATACTGTATTCTATTCTACTGTATTTTAGTCAATAGCACTCATTGCTCAATCTACTATTTATTTATTTCTTAATTCCATTATTTTACTTTTAGATGTATGTGTATTGCTGTGAATTGTTTTAGATACTACTGCACTGTTAGATACTACTGCACTGTTAGATACTACTGCACTGTTAGATACTACTGCACTGTTAGATACTACTGCACTGTTAGATACTACTGCACTGTTAGATACTACTGCACTGTTAGATACTACTGCACTGTTAGATACTACTGCACTGTTGGATACTACTGCACTGTTAGATACTACTGCACTGTTAGATACTACTGCACTGTTAGATACTACTGCACTGTTAGATACTACTGCACTGTTAGATACTACTGCACTGTTAGATACTACTGCACTGTTAGATACTACTGCACTGTTAGATACTACTGCACTGTTGGAGCTAGGAACACAAGCACATTGCTACACCTGCAATAGCATTTGTTAAATATGTGTATGTGATTTGATTTGTTATCTGTAAAATATATAACAGCTGAACGGAGTCCTGGTGTCTGTAAAATATATAACAGCTGAACTGAGTCCTGTTGGTTGTCTGTACGATCTATAACAGCTGAACTGAGTCCTGGTGTCTGTAAAATATATAACAGCTGAACTGAGTCCTGTTATCTGTAAGATCTATAACAGCTGAACTGAGTCCTGGTGTCTGTAAAATATATAACAGCTGAACTGAGTCCTGGTGTCTGTAAGATCTATAACAGCTGAACTGAGTCCTGGTGTCTGTAAGATCTATAACAGCTGAACTGAGTCCTGGTGTCTGTAAGATCTATAACAGCTGAACGGAGTCCTGGTGTCTGTAAGATCTATAACAGCTGAACTGAGTCCTGGTGTCTGTAAGATCTATAACAGCTGAACTGAGTCCTGTTGTCTATGATATATAACAGCTGAACTGAGTCCTGGTGTCTGTAAGATCTATAACAGCTGAACGGAGTCCTGGTGTCTGTAAGATCTATAACAGCTGAACTGAGTCCTGGTGTCTGTAAGATCTATAACAGCTGAACGGAGTCCTGGTGTCTGTAAGATCTATAACAGCTGAACGGAGTCCTGTTATCTGTAAAATATATAACAGCTGAACGGAGTCCTGGTGTCTGTAAAATATATAACAGCTGAACGGAGTCCTGGTGTCTGTAAGATCTATAACAGCTGAACTGAGTCCTGGTGTCTGTAAGATCTATAACAGCTGAACTGAGTCCTGTTGGTTGTCTGTACGATCTATAACAGCTGAACTGAGTCCTGTTATCTGTAAGATCTATAACAGCTGAACTGAGTCCGGTTGTCTGTAAAATATATAACAGCTGAACGGAGTCCTGGTGTCTGTAAGATCTATAACAGCTGAACTGAGTCCTGTTGTCTGTAAGATCTATAACAGCTGAACTGAGTCCTGTAGGTTGTCTGTACGATCTATAACAGCTGAACTGAGTCCTGTTATCTGTAAGATCTATAACAGCTGAACTGAGTCCTGTTGTCTGTAAGATCTATAACAGCTGAACTGAGTCCTGGTGTCTGTAAGATCTATAACAGCTGAACTGAGTCCTGGTGTCTGTAAGATCTATAACAGCTGAACTGAGTCCTGTTGTCTGTAAGATCTATAACAGCTGAACTGAGTCCTGGTGTCTGTAAGATCTATAACAGCTGAACTGAGTCCTGTTGTCTGTAAGATCTATAACAGCTGAACTGAGTCCTGTTGTCTGTAAGATCTATAACAGCTGAACTGAGTCCTGTTGTCTGTAAAATCTATAACAGCTGAACTGAGTCCTGTTATCTGTAAGATCTATAACAGCTGAACTGAGTCCTGTTGTCTGTAAGATCTATAACAGCTGAACTGAGTCCTGTTGTCTGTAAGATCTATAACAGCTGAACTGAGTCCTGTTGTCTATGATATATAACAGCTGAACTGAGTCCTGTTGTCTATGATATATAACAGCTGAACTGAGTCCTGTTGTCTGTAAGATCTATAACAGCTGAACTGAGTCCTGGTGTCTGTAAGATCTATAACAGCTGAACTGAGTCCTATTGTCTGTAAGATCTATAACAGCTGAACTGAATCCTGTTGTCTGTAAGATCTATAACAGCTGAACTGAGTCCTGTTGTCTATGATATATAACAGCTGAACTGAGTCCTGTTGTCTGTAAGATCTATAACAGCTGAACTGAGTCCTGTTATCCCTCCTGTTTTCATCTGTTGACCAGTCCCCTTCTGTTCCTCTCGCCTCCCCCTCCTCTGTTCTCGTCCCTCTCTCTAACCCTGTCTCCTCCACTTTCCTCATTTCTTTCCTGCCCTCGCCCCTCCCCTCCAGTCGTTCCCTCCAGTCCCACCATGGCCTCCACCACCAATCTTTCATCCAACTGCAGTAGTTCTTCAGGCATCTTCTCCTTCTCTCCGGCCAACATGGTGTCTGCTGCGGTCAAACAGAAGAGCGCCTTCGCCCCCGTTGTACGGCCGCAGACCTCCCCTCCACTCACCTGCACCAGCGCTATTGCTAACGGACTGCAAGGTGAGCTAGCTTGTTGGCTGCTTAGCTTGTTGGCTGCTTAGTTTGTTGGCTGCTTAGCTTGTTGGCTGCTTAGCTTGTTGGCTGCTTAGCTTGTTGGCTACTTAGCTTGTTGGCTAGTTATCATGTTAGCGAGGCAGTAATTAGTCTATGGTCTGTTGGTGAGTTAGCTAGAGCCAATCCAGCTCTATACCGCTCTCCATTTATAATAATGTTGTTGTTTTCTTTACCCTCCTGTCCTACTTTCCCCTATTCTACTTCTTCCATCTTGACCCCCCATATTTCTATTTTTGTCTCCCTCTCTTCTTCCCCTCCAGTAGATCAGTCTTTTGTGGACTCTAGCAAGTACTCCTCCTCCAGCTCTCTTCAGGGTCTGGCCTTCTCCTGAAGTATGTTAGCTCACTCTGTCTCTCACTCCATTTAATCACCCATCCCTCTTTCTCTTCTCCTCCCTTTCATGGTCTTCTGTAGATTATATGCTTCACTCCAACCATCATGCCAACCACAGGGTTTTCTCTCCTTGTCCACAGGATTTCCCTTCCTCTTTATTTGTCTTCTTCTAGTCTAGAGACTAGGGACCAAGTGGGGTGTTCCGGCTAATACTAAGCTAGCTGAAAATAGTGTAATAGTTTTTCCCTTCAGAGTGGCCCGTTGCGTTGACTTTGTGGGTCATAAGAAAACCTCTAAATCCTTTAGGTTGGTCACAGCAGGGAAACAGTGAAACATGTGCGAACCACTGCTTTAGTCTGGCGTAAGGTCTATCTACTGCTTTAGTCTGCCGTAAGGTCTATCTACTGCTTTAGTCTGCCGTAAGGTCTATCTACTGCTTTAGTCTGCCGTAAGGTCTATCTACTGCTTTAGTCTGCCGTAAGGTCTATCTACTGCCGTAAGGTCTATCTACTGCTTTAGTCTGCCGTAAGGTCTATCTACTGTTTTAGTCTGCCGTAAGGTCTATCTACTGCTTTAGTCTGCCGTAAGGTCTATCTACTGCTTTAGTCTGCCGTAAGGTCTATCTACTGCTTTAGTCTGCCGTAAGGTCTATCTACTGCCGTAAGGTCTATCTACTGCTTTAGTCTGCCGTAAGGTCTATCTACTGTTTTAGTCTGCCGTAAGGTCTATCTACTGCTTTAGTCTGCCGTAAGGTATATCTACTGCTTTAGTCTGCCGTAAGGTCTATCTACTGCTTTAGTCTGCCGTAAGGTCTATCTACTGCTTTAGTCTGCCGTAAGGTCTATCTACTGCTTTAGTCTGCCGTAAGGTCTATCTACTGCCGTAAGGTCCATACAAGTTGATAAAGGTGCTGAACTACCAACAGTGAGATCATGGTTTTGACTGCTACTCTTCCTCTCTTCCTCTTGCCATCTCTTCCCCTCTCTCCTTCTCTTTCTTTCTCTCTCTCTTTCCCTTCCTCCCTTCCTCTCTTCCTCTCCCTCTCTCTCTCTCCCTCCCTCCCTCTATTCCTCACCCTCTCTATCTCCCTCTCTTCTCTCCTTCTCTTCCTCTCTCATTCCCTTCCTCTCTTCCTCACCCTCTTTTCCTCTCTCTCTCCCTCTCTCTCTCTTCCCCTCTCTTCCCCTCTCTCTTCCCCTCTCCCTCTCTCTTCCCCTCTCTCTCTCCCCCTCTCTCTCTCCCTCTCTTCTCTCCTTCTCTTCCTCTCTCATTCCCTTCCTATATTCCTCACCCTCTTCTCCTCTCTCTCCCTCTCTCTTCCCCTCTCTCTCTTCCCCTCTCTCTTCCCCTCTCCCTCTCTCTTCCCCTCTCTCTCTCCCCCTCTCTCTCTCCCTCTCTTCTCTCCTTCTCTTCCTCTCTCATTCCCTTCCTATATTCCTCACCCTCTTCTCCTCTCTCTCCCTCTCTCTTCCCCTCTCTCTCTCTCTTCCTCTCCCTCTCTTCCTCTCTCTTCCCCTCTCTCTCTCCCTCTCTCTTCCCCTCTCTCTCCCCCTCTCCCTCTCTTCCTCTCTCCCTCTCACTCTTTTCCTCTCTTCTTCTCTCTGCTCTTTCTCTCTACATGTTGATGACAGCTGACCACAGTGACCTGGCCATCGGTCTGCTGCTCAGACACACAAAAACACACATACACACACACACACACACACACACACACACACACACACACACACACACACACACACACACACACACACACACACACACACACACACACACACACACACACACACACACACACACACACACACACACACACACATATATATATATACATACACACACAGGTCCTTTATTAATCCCACTGAGCTGGAGACAGGACATAAGCTTAGAATGAGTGGGACAGGAATCAATGCAGGGTCAACAACACATCACTGTGTTGTCTTCATGTTGGCACAATGAGAGAATTCCACACAGTATTCCAATTTATATTTCCTTATAAATTGTCACTAAAATATTGTTAATATGTTAACAAGCCGTTAATAAAAACAGAGCCCGTGCAGGGGTGTGTGGTACACCAGTGAACACAATAGAAGTTAACAGGCCTTAAACGGCACCATAGTGCACTACTTGGCCATGGTTAAAACTAGTGCACTCCATAAGGAGTTGGGGACCATGTGACACAGCCTTGGAAGAGCTGGTTAGACCACAGAATAGCATGAAGAGATTCTGAAAACACAATGAGCTGTTTCAACTGCAGCCTGTGTGTTCCATGTTGGCTGAGACACAGAGAGATGTTATGGTTTTGAAGGGGCGAGAAAGGGCGAGAGAGAGAGTTCTTTGTACACCAGATGCTGGAACACATTTGCTGTTATGTGACTGTTCTGATGAAACACAGACTGACCTCTCTGTTTCCCTCTCTTTCTTTCTTTTTGTCATTCTCTCTCTCTCTCTCTCTCTCTCTCTCTCTCTACCTCTCTCTCTCCCTCTCCCTCTCCCTCTCTCTCTCTCCCTTGCTCTCTCCCTCTCTACCTCTCTCTCTTACCTGTCTCTCTCCCTTGCTCTCTACCTTTCTCTCTCCCTTTCTACCTCTCTCTTTACCTCTCTCTCTCTCTACCTCGCTCTCTCAACCTCTCTCTCTCTACCTCGCTCTCTCTCTCTCTCTCCCTCTCTACCTCTCTCTCTACCTCACTCTACCTCTCTCTCCCTCTCTACCTCTCTCTCTACCTCTCTACCCCTCTCTCTCTACCTCTCTCTCTCTCTACCTCTCTCTCTCTCTACCTCTCTCTCTCTCTCTCTCTCTCTCTCTCTCTCTCTCTCTCTCTCTCTCTCTCTCTCTCTCTCTCTCTCTTTTTACCTCTCTCTCTCTTCCTCTCTCTCTCTACCGCTCTCTCTCTCTCTCTCTCTCTCTCTCTCTCTCTCTCTCTCTCTCTTTACCTCTCTCTCTTCCTCTCTCTCTCTACCGCTCTCTCTCTCTCTCTCTCTCTCTCTCTCTCTCTCTCTCTCTCTCTCTCTCTCTCTCTCTCTCTCTCTCTCTCTCTCTCTCTCTCTCTCCCTATACCTCTCTGTCTCACACCCCTTCCTCTCTTCCCACAAACAGTGATTCCCGGGATAATTGTTCCATCCATGAAGATCTGTGAACGTTGAGGATTTGGGAATGTTGACAGGAAGAGAACATGTCTGATGTGTCTCTGTGTCACACTCCTACCCTCTGGACCGGAATAGAATACTGAACTCAAAATGGAAGCCTTGTTAAACTCAGGCCTTTGTAGAAGGAATCTCATTGGAAGGAAGAAGGATGAAGAAGAGGATGACAATAACATTTTTGATGTAATTTCCTTTCCCGGTGAATTTGTGAACCTTCTCAGACACAACTTGGAGTCAAATAATAAAGTTATTTCAAATCAATTGAACTGAATTGAACAGAATTTGATTTAATGGAATTGACAAAATACTGTATAATGCCTCATGACCCTGTCCACACCCCAACTGAGTGATAATATGTATGACCTCATGACCCTGTCCACACCACAGTTCAGTGACAATATGACTGACCTCATGACAAAAGCATTTATTTATGTTTTCTGTGTATTTATTGGTATAATGTTTAAGTTTGATCTATTGTATGCCTTCTTACAGACTGTAACACGTACAAACAACACTGAAGCTGATTGGCTTTAAGGGTTTGTGTAAGTAGATAGCTCCAACATGACTGGATAAGAGTTAACAGGGGTTGGAACAAAGTTGTCTCGTATCAGTTTACATTTAGTAACTGTAAACAATGTATAGCCTCAAAACACGGTTAAACTTAGAATTTCCATCTCGTGGCTGGTCAGTCCTTGCATCCATAGCCCTCTCTATGGATTTGAGAGTAGTTAAATATCTCCATCTCATGGCTGGTCAGTCCTTGCATCCATAGCCCTGTCTATGGATTTGAGAGTAGTTAAATATCTCCATCTCATGGCTGGTCAGTCCTTGCATCCATAGCCCTGTCTATGGATTTGAGAGTAGTTAAATATCTCCATCTCATGGCTGGTCAGTCCTTGCATCCATAGCCCTCTCTATGGATTTGAGAGTAGTTAAATATCTCCATCTCATGGCTGGTCAGTCCTTGCATCCATAGCCCTGTCTATGGATTTGAGAGTAGTTAAATATCTCCATCTCATGGCTGGTCAGTCCTTGCATCCATAGCCCTGTCTATGGATTTGAGAGTAGTTAAATATCTCCATCTCATGGCTGGTCAGTCCTTGCATCCATAGCCCTCTCTATGGATTTGAGAGTAGTTGAATATCTCCATCTCATGGCTGGTCAGTCCTTGCATCCATAGCCCTGTCTATGGATTTGAGAGTAGTTAAATATCTCCATCTCATGGCTGGTCAGTCCTTGCATCCATAGCCCTGTCTATGGATTTGAGAGTAGTTAAATATCTCCATCTCATGGCTGGTCAGTCCTTGCATCCATAGCCCTCTCTATGGATTTGAGAGTAGTTAAATATCTCCATCTCATGGCTGGTCAGTCCTTGCATCCATAGCCCTGTCTATGGATTTGAGAGTAGTTAAATATCTCCATCTCATGGCTGGTCAGTCCTTGCATCCATAGCCCTGTCTATGGATTTGAGAGTAGTTAAATATCTCCATCTCATGGCTGGTCAGTCCTTGCATCCATAGCCCTGTCTATGGATTTGAGAGTAGTTAAATATCTCCATCTCATGGCTGGTCAGTCCTTGCATCCATAGCCCTCTCTATGGATTTGAGAGTAGTTAAATATCTCCATCTCATGGCTGGTCAGTCCTTGCATCCATAGCCCTGTCTATGGATTTGAGAGTAGTTAAATATCTCCATCTCATGGCTGGTCAGTCCTTGCATCCATAGCCCTGTCTATGGATTTGAGAGTAGTTAAATATCTCCATCTCATGGCTGGTCAGTCCTTGCATCCATAGCCCTGTCTATGGATTTGAGAGTAGTTACATATCTCCATCTCTCAACTTTTTACTGAAACAGTGGTGGGGACAATAGTTTGTTATTGATTCAACTGCGGAATGCCCCTTTAAATGTTTAAAACAGACTGAGCTGAAAGAACTGAACTTCTACAATGTTGATGAATATTTTTGCTGCTTACTTATCAAAGAAATGCAATCAGAGATGTGCGTTTCCCTTTTCATTTCAATCAGAAAACACATTTTTATAAAATATCAGATTAGAAGTACTATTTATGTAATATATTTGTGTTTATAAATATCAAATTGATGGGTTCATGATTGGATTTATTTTTCTTTGTTTTACCGAAGTTATACTTTAAATATAATATAAACATGAATATGTTCTTAGGCAGCTCTCGACACAGATGGTCGTTTCACTGTCAAGCTCTCATCTACTGTATGTGCAAGAAGCACGGATTTGGAGACAAAAGGGGGAGTTCTGTATAACGTTCTCATTTAAGTAATGTATTTATCTTTTGTATGTGTACATTTTGCATTGCTTCTTGACCCTAATTCTGTTTTTTTTCTGTGTTAGTTTATCAGTGTCAAAGTGTCACAGAGTTATGTTTTGTCACCCACTATGTAAATGCGATCTCATATTTTATGTACATTTTATTTTGTACATAGTTTATTTTGTGCTGTGTTGTCGAGCCAAAAGCTTCCATGTTATTTACCATCCAAAAATGTTGTCATTTCTTTCATTATTTGTAGGTTAATAAAAGTTTAGTTTTTCCCGATTTGAAAATGTTTGACATTTTATGTCCAAAAGCAGCATCTTATTCTGATAGCAGTTAGTTTGGATCTCTACTAACTGTCCTTTTCTAATCTAAACATCAATCCATGCTGAATTTACCACTTTAACAGTATTCACAGTCAGACACTTTATTCACCATAGTCAACTGGTTCCTCCTCTCCCTCTCCACCTCTTTTCCCTCTCCCTCACATTCCTTTTCTCCATCTCTCTTCTACTCTCCCTGTCTTTTCCTCTACCACTTCTTCTCTCCCTGTCTTTTCCTCTACCACTTCTTCTCTCCCTGTCTTTTCCTCTTCTTCTTCTTCTTCTCTCCCTGTCTTTTCCTCTTCTTCTTCTTCTTCTCTCCCTGTCTTTTCCTCTAACTCTTCTTCTCTCCCTGTCTGTTCCTCTTCTTCTCCTTCTCTCCCTGTCTTTTCCTCTTCTTCTCCTTCTCTCCCTGTCTTTTCCTCTTCTTCTTCTTCTTCTCTCCCTGTCTTTTCCTCTTCTTCTTCTTCTCTCCCTGTCTTTTCCTCTTCTTCTTCTTCTTCTCTCCCTGTCTTTTCCTCTTCTTCTTCTTCTCTCCCTGTCTTTTCCTCTACCTCTTCTTCTCTCCCTGTCTTTTCCTCTACCTCTTCTTCTCTCCCTGTCTTTTCCTCTACCTCTTCTCTTCTGGTCTTTTCCTCTACCACTTCTTCTCTCCCTGTCTTTTCCTCTTCTTCTTCTTCTCTCTCTGTCTTTTCCTCTACCTTTACCTCTTCTTCTCTCCCTGTCTCTTCCTCTACCTTTACCTCTTCTTCTCTCTCTGTCTTTTCCTCATCTTCTTCTTCTCTCCCTGTCTTTTCCTCTACCTTTACCTCTTCTTCTCTCCCTGTCTTTTCCTCTACCTCTTCTTCTCTCCCTGTATTTTCCTCTACCTCTTCTTCTCTTCCTGTATTTTCCTCTTCCTTTACCTCTTCTTCTCTCCCTGTCTTTTCCTTTACCTCTTCTTCTCTCCCTGTCTTTTCCTCTACCTCTTCTTCTCTTCCTGTATTTTCCTTTTCCTTTACCTCTTCTTCTCTCCCTGTCTTTTCCTCTACCACTTCTTCTCTCCCTGTCTTTTCCTCTACCTCTTCTTCTCTCCCTGTCTTTTCCTCTACCACTTCTTCTCTCCCTGTCTTTTCCTCTACCTCTTCTTCTCTCCCTGTCTTTTCCTCTACCTCTTCTTCTCTCCCTGTCTTTTCCTCTACCTCTTCTTCTCTTCCTGTATTTTCCTTTTCCTTTACCTCTTCTTCTCTCCCTGTCTTTTCCTCTACCACTTCTTCTCTCCCTGTCTTTTCCTCTACCTCTTCTTCTCTCCCTGTCTTTTCCTCTACCACTTCTTCTCTTCCTGTATTTTCCTTTACCTCTTCTTCTCTCCCTGTCTTTTCCTCTACCTCTTCTTCTCTCCCTGTCTTTTCCTCTACCACTTCTTCTCTCCCTGTCTTTTCCTCTACCTCTTCTTCTCTCCCTGTCTTTTCCTCTACCTCTTCTTCTCTCCCTGTCTTTTCCTCTACCACTTCTTCTCTCCCTGTCTTTTCCTCTACCACTTCTTCTCTCCCTGTCTTTTCCTCTACCTCTTCTTCTCTCCCTGTCTTTTCCTCTACCTCTTCTTCTCTTCCTGTATTTTCCTTTTCCTTTACCTCTTCTTCTCTCCCTGTCTTTTCCTCTACCTCTTCTTCTCTTCCTGTATTTTCCTTTTCCTTTACCTCTTCTTCTCTCCCTGTCTTTTCCTCTACCTCTTCTTCTCTCCCTGTCTTTTCCTCTACCTCTTCTTCTCTTCCTGTATTTTCCTTTTCCTTTAGCTCTTCTTCTCTCCCTGTCTTTTCCTCTACCTCTTCTTCTCTCCCTGTCTTTTCCTCTACCTCTTATTCTCTTCCTGTATTTTCCTTTTCCTCTACCTCTTCTTCTCTTCCTGTATTTTCCTTTTCCTTTACCTCTTCTCTCCCTGTCTTTTCCTCTACCTCTTCTTCTCTCCCTGGCTTTTCCTCTACCTCTTCTTCTCTCCCTGTCTTTTCCTCTACCACTTCTTCTCTCCCTGTCTTTTCCTCTACCTCTTCTTCTCTCCCTGTCTTTTCCTCTACCTCTTCTTCTCTCCCTGTCTTTTCCTCTACCTCTTCTTCTCTCCCTGTCTTTTCCTCTACCACTTCTTCTCTCCCTGTCTTTTCCTCTACCTCTTCTTCTCTCCCTGTCTTTTCCTCTACCACTTCTTCTCTCCCTGTCTTTTCCTCTACCTCTTCTTCTCTCCCTGTCTTTTCCTCTACCTCTTCTTCTCTCCCTGTCTTTTCCTCTACCTCTTCTTCTCTTCCTGTATTTTCCTTTTCCTTTACCTCTTCTTCTCTCCCTGTCTTTTCCTCTACCACTTCTTCTCTCCCTGTCTTTTCCTCTACCTCTTCTTCTCTCCCTGTCTTTTCCTCTACCACTTCTTCTCTTCCTGTATTTTCCTTTACCTCTTCTTCTCTCCCTGTCTTTTCCTCTACCTCTTCTTCTCTCCTGTCTTTTCCTCTACCACTTCTTCTCTCCCTGTCTTTTCCTCTACCTCTTCTTCTCTCCCTGTCTTTTCCTCTACCTCTTCTTCTCTCCCTGTCTTTTCCTCTACCACTTCTTCTCTCCTGTCTTTTCCTCTACCACTTCTTCTCTCCCTGTCTTTTCCTCTACCTCTTCTTCTCTCCCTGTCTTTTCCTCTACCTCTTCTTCTCTTCCTGTATTTTCCTTTTCCTTTACCTCTTCTTCTCTCCCTGTCTTTTCCTCTACCTCTTCTTCTCTTCCTGTATTTTCCTTTTCCTTTACCTCTTCTTCTCTCCCTGTCTTTTCCTCTACCTCTTCTTCTCTCCCTGTCTTTTCCTCTACCTCTTCTTCTCTTCCTGTATTTTCCTTTTCCTTTAGCTCTTCTTCTCTCCCTGTCTTTTCCTCTACCTCTTCTTCTCTCCCTGTCTTTTCCTCTACCTCTTATTCTCTTCCTGTATTTTCCTTTTCCTCTACCTCTTCTTCTCTTCCTGTATTTTCCTTTTCCTTTACCTCTTCTCTCCCTGTCTTTTCCTCTACCTCTTCTTCTCTCCCTGGCTTTTCCTCTACCTCTTCTTCTCTCCCTGTCTTTTCCTCTACCACTTCTTCTCTCCCTGTCTTTTCCTCTACCTCTTCTTCTCTCCCTGTCTTTTCCTCTACCTCTTCTTCTCTCCCTGTCTTTTCCTCTACCACTTCTTCTCTCCCTGTCTTTTCCTCTACCTCTTCTTCTCTCCCTGTCTTTTCCTCTACCACTTCTTCTCTCCCTGTCTTTTCCTCTACCTCTTCTTCTCTCCCTGTCTTTTCCTCTACCTCTTCTTCTCTTCCTGTATTTTCCTTTTCCTTTACCTCTTCTTCTCTCCCTGTCTTTTCCTCTACCTCTTCTTCTCTCCCTGTCTTTTCCTCTACCACTTCTTCTCTCCCTGTCTTTTCCTCTACCACTTCTTCTCTCCCTGTCTTTTCCTCTACCTCTTCTTCTCTCCCTGTCTTTTCCTCTACCTCTTCTTCTCTCCCTGTCTTTTCCTTTACCTCTTCTTCTCTCCCTGTCTTTTCCTCTACCACTTCTTCTCTCCCTGTCTTTTCCTCTACCTCTTCTTCTCTCCCTGTCTTTTCCTCTACCTCTTCTTCTCTCCCTGTCTTTTCCTTTACCTCTTCTTCTCTCCCTGTCTTTTCCTTTACCTCTTCTTCTCTCCCTGTCTTTTCCTCTACCTCTTCTTCTCTCCCTGTCTTTTCCTCTACCACTTCTTCTCTCCCTGTCTTTTCTTTTACCTCTTCTTCTCTCCCTGTCTTTTCCTTTACCTCTTCTTCTCTCCCTGTCTTTTCCTCTACCTCTTCTTCTCTCCCTGTCTTTTCCTCTACCTCTTCTTCTCTCCCTGTCTTTTCCTCTACCTCTTCTTCTCTCCCTGTCTTTTCCTTTACCTCTTCTTCTCTCCCTGCCTTTTCCTCTACCTCTTCTTCTCTCCCTGTCTTTTCCTCTACCACTTCTTCTCTCCCTGTCTTTTCCTCTACCTCTTCTTCTCTCCGTCTTTTCCTCTACCTCTTCTTCTCTCCCTGTCTTTTCCTCTACCTCTTCTTCTCTCCCTGTCTTTTCCTCTACCTCTTCTTCTCTCCCTGTCTTTTCCTTTACCTCTTCTTCTCTCCCTGTCTTTTCCTCTACCACTTCTTCTCTCCCTGTCTTTTCCTCTACCACTTCTTCTCTCCCTGTCTTTTCCTCTACCACTTCTTCTCTCCCTGTCTTTTCCTCTACCACTTCTTCTCTCCCTGTCTTTTCCTCTACCACTTCTTCTCTCCTTGTCTTTTCCTCTACCACTTCTTCTCTCCCTGTCTTTTCCTCTACCACTTCTTCTCTCCCTCTCTTTTCCTCTGCCACTTCTTCTCTCCCTGTCTTTTCATCTACCTCTTCTTCTCTCCCTGTCTTTTCCTTTACCTCTTCTTCTCTCCCTGTCTTTTCCTCTACCACTTCTTCTCTCCCTGTCTTTTCCTCTACCTCTTCTTCTCTCCCTGTCTTTTCCTCTACCTCTTCTTCTCTCCCTGTCTTTTCCTCTACCACTTCTTCTCTCCCTGTCTTTTCCTCTACCACTTCTTCTCTCCCTGTCTTTTCCTCTACCACTTCTTCTCTCCCTGTCTTTTCCTCTACCTCTTCTTCTCTCCCTGTCTTTTCCTCTACCACTTCTTCTCTCCCTGTCTTTTCCTCTACCTCTTCTTCTCTCCCTGTCTTTTCCTCTACCACTTCTTCTCTCCCTGTCTTTTCCTCTACCTCTTCTTCTCTCCCTGTCTTTTCCTCTACCACTTCTTCTCTCCCTGTCTTTTCCTCTACCTCTTCTTCTCTCCCTGTCTTTTCCTCTGCCTCTTCTTCTCTCCCTGTCTTTTCCTCTACCTCTTCTTCTCTCCCTGTCTTTTCCTCTACCTCTTCTTCTCTCCCTGTCTTTTCCTCTACCTCTTCTTCTCTCCCTGTCTTTTCCTCTACCTCTTCTTCTCTCCCTGTCTTTTCCCCTTCCTCTTCTCTTCTTCTTCTCTCCCTGTCTTTTCCTCTACCTCTTCTTCTCTTCCTGTATTTTCCTGTACTTCCTGTATCTTCCCAGCTTCAGTTTGAAGTTATTGTGTTAGCTGTGTTGTTTACTAGCTCCTCTGAACAACAGTGTCTTAACGAGAGGAAATCGGGCCTCGTTAGCTCACTGTTATGGATGTATCCAAATAGATGTCACTGGAAAACAGCTTAAACAAATGCAGCTATTGTTGTTACTCCGTCTGCACTGGTTGATGTGACTGTAAATTAGCTGTAGTAGGCTAGCTGGAATGCAAGGGATAAGAACGTTGCCAGCCAGTATGGAATGGAATATTTACAACCAATGACTGTGTCTCGTCCATATATACAGAACAAAAAGACTGAACGACTGGGTCGTGTCCATAGATACAGAACAAAAAGACTAAACGACTGGGTCGTGTCCATAGATACAGAACAAAAAGACTAAACGACTGGGTCGTGTCCATAGATACAGAACAACAAGACTAAATGACTGGGTCGTGTCCATAGATACAGAACAAAAAGACTAAACGACTGGGTCGTGTCCATAGATACAGAACAAAAAGACTAAATGACTGGGTCGTGTCCATAGATACAGAACAAAAAGACTAAATGACTGGGTCGTGTCCATAGATACAGAACAAAAAGACTAAACGACTGGGTCGTGTCCATAGATACAGAACAAAAAGACTAAACGACTGGGTCGTGTCCATAGATACAGAACAACAAGACTAAATGACTGGGTCTTGTCTATAGATACAGAACAAAAAGACTAAAAGACTGGGTCGTGTCCATAGATACAGAACGAAAAGACTAAACGACTGGGTCGCGTCCATAGATACAGAACAAAAAGACTAAACGACTGTGTCGTGTCCATAGATACAGAACAAAAAGACTAAATGACTGGGTCGCGTCCATAGATACAGAACGAAAAGACTAAACGACTGGGTCGCGTCCATAGATACAGAACAAAAAGACTAAACGACTGGGTCGTGTCCATAGATACAGAACAAAAAGACTAAATGACTGGGTCGCGTCCATAGATACAGAACGAAAAGACTAAACGACTGGGTTGCGTCCATAGATACAGAACAAAAAGACTAAACGACTGGGTCGTGTCCATAGATACAGAACAAAAAGACTAAACGACTGGGTCGCGTCCATAGATACAGAACAAAAAGAGTAAACGACTGGGTCGCGTCCATAGATACAGAACAAAAAGACTAAATGACTGGGTCTTGTCCATAGATACAGAACAAAAAGACTAAACGACTGGGTCGTGTCCATAGATACAGAACAAAAAGACTGAACGACTGGGTCTCATCCATAGATACAAAACAACAAGACTAAACGACTGGGTCGCGTCCATAGATACAAAACAACAAGACTAAACGACTGTGTCGTGTCCATAGATACAGTACAAAAATACTAAATTACTGGGTCGTGTCCATAGATACAGAACAAAAAGACTAAACGACTGGGTCGCGTCCATAGATACAGAACAAAAAGAGTAAACGACTGGGTCGCGTCCATAGATACAGAACAAAAAGACTAAACGACTGGGTCGCGTCCATAGATACAGAACAAAAAGACTAAATGACTGGGTCTTGTCCATAGATACAGAACAAAAAGACTAAACGACTGGGTCGTGTCCATAGATACAGAACAAAAAGACTGAACGACTGGGTCTCATCCATAGATACAAAACAACAAGACTAAACGACTGGGTCGTGTCCATAGATACAGAACAAAAAGACTAAATGACTGGGTCTCATCCATAGATACAAAACAACAAGACTGAACGACTGGGTCGTGTCCATAGATACAGAACAAAAAGACTAAATGACTGGGTCTCATCCATAGATACAAAACAACAAGACTAAACGACTGGGTCGCGTCCATAGATACAAAACAACAAGACTAAACGACTGTGTCGTGTCCATAGATACAGTACAAAAAGACTAAACGACTGGGTCGTGTCCATAGATACAGAACAAAAAGACTGAACGACTGGGTCGCGTCCATAGATACAAAACAACAAGACTAAACGACTGTGTCGTGTCCATAGATACAGTACAAAAATACTAAATTACTGGGTCGTGTTCATAGATACAGAACAAAAAGACTAAACGACTGGGTCGCGTCCATAGATACAGAACAAAAAGACTAAATGACTGGATCGCGTCCATAGATACAGAACAAAAAGAATAAATGACTGGGTCTTGTCTATAGATACAGAACAAAAAGACTAAAAGACTGGGTCGTGTCCATAGATACAGAACGAAAAGACTAAACGACTGGGTCGCGTCCATAGATACAGAACAAAAAGACTAAACGACTGTGTCGTGTCCATAGATACAGAACAAAAAGACTAAATGACTGGGTCGCGTCCATAGATACAGAACGAAAAGACTAAACGACTGGGTCGCGTCCATAGATACAGAACAAAAAGACTAAACGACTGGGTCGTGTCCATAGATACAGAACAAAAAGACTAAACGACTGGGTCGCGTCCATAGATACAGAACAAAAAGAGTAAACGACTGGGTCGTGTCCATAGATACAGAACAAAAAGACTAAATGACTGGGTCTTGTTGATAGATACAGAACAAAAAGACTAAACGACTGGGTCGTGTCCATAGATACAGAACAAAAAGACTGAACGACTGGGTCTCATCCATAGATACAAAACAACAAGACTAAACGACTGGGTCGCGTCCATAGATACAAAACAACAAGACTAAACGACTGTGTCGTGTCCATAGATACAGAACAAAAATACTAAATGACTGGGTCGCGTCCATAGATACAGAACAACAAGACTAAACGACTGTGTCGTGTCCATAGATACAGAACAAAAAGACTAAATGACTGGGTCGCGTCCATAGATACAGCACAACAAGACTAAACGACTGGGTCGCGTCCATAGATACAGAACAAAAAGACTAAACGACTGGGTCGCGTCCATAGATACAGAACAAAAAGACTAAACGACTGGGTCGCGTCCATAGATACAGAACAAAAAGACTAAACGACTGGGTCGCGTCCATAGATACAGAACAAAAAGACTAAACGACTGGGTCGCGTCCATAGATACAGAACAAAAAGACTAAACGACTGGGTCTCATCCATAGATACAGAACAACAAGACTGAACGACTGGGTCGTGTCCATAGATACAGAACAAAAAGACTAAATGACTGGGTCGTGTCCATAGATACAGCACAACAAGACTAAATGACTGGGTCGTGTCCATAGATACAGAACAAAAAGACTAAACGACTGGGTCGCGTCCATCGATACAGAACAACAAGACTAAAGACTGGGTCGCGTCCATAGATACAGAACAAAAAGACTAAATGACTGGGTCGTGTCCATAGATACAGAACAAAAAGACTAAACGACTGGGTCGCGTCCATAGATACAGAACAAAAAGAGTAAACGACTGGGTCGTGTCCATAGATACAGAACAACAAGACTAAACGACTGTGTTGTGTCCATAGATACAGAACAAAAAGACTAAATGACTGGGTCGCGTCGATAGATACAGAACAACAAGACTAAACGACTGGGTCGTGTCCATAGATACAGCACAACAAGACTAAACGACTGGGTCGTGTCCATAGATACAGAACAAAAAAGACTGAACGACTGAGTCGCGTCCATAGATACAGAACAAAAAGACTAAATGACTGGGTCGTGTCCATAGATACAGAACAAAAAGACTAAACGACTGGGTCGTGTCTATAGATACAGAACAAAAAGACTGAACGACTGGGTTGTGTCCATAGATACAGAACAAAAAGACTAAACGACTGGGTCGTGTCCATAGATACAGAACAAAAAGACTGAACGACTGGGTCGTGTCCATAGATACAGAACAAAAAGACTAAATGACTGGGTCGCGTCCATAGATACAGAACAAAAAGACTAAACGACTGGGTCGCGTCCATAGATACAGAACAAAAAGACTAAACGACTGGGTCTCATCCATAGATACAGAACAACAAGACTGAACGACTGGGTCGTGTCCATAGATACAGAACAAAAAGACTGAACGACTGAGTCGCGTCCATAGATACAGAACAAAAAGACTAAATGACTGGGTCGTGTCCATAGATACAGAACAAAAAGACTAAACGACTGGGTCGCGTCCATCGATACAGAACAACAAGACTAAAGACTGGGTCGCGTCCATAGATACAGAACAAAAAGACTAAACGACTGGGTCGTGTCCATAGATACAGAACAAAAAGACTGAACGACTGGGTCGCGTCCATAGATACAGAACAAAAAGACTAAACGACTGGGTCGCGTCCATAGATACAGAACAAAAAGACTAAACGACTGGGTCACGTCCATAGATACAGAACAAAAAGACTAAACGACTGGGTCTCATCCATAGATACAGAACAACAAGACTAAACGACTGGGTCGTGTCCATAGATACAGAACAAAAAGACTAAATGACTGGGTCGCGTCCATAGATACAGAACAACAAGACTAAACGACTGTGTCGTGTCCATAGATACAGAACAACAAGACTAAATGACTGGGTCGCGTCCATAGATACAGCACAACAAGACTAAACGACTGGGTCGTGTCCATAGATACAGAACAAAAAAGACTGAACGACTGAGTCGCGTCCATAGATACAGAACAAAAAGACTAAATGACTGGGTCGTGTCCATAGATACAGAACAAAAAGACTAAACGACTGGGTCGTGTCTATAGATACAGAACAAAAAGACTGAACGACTGGGTCGTGTCTATAGATACAGAACAAAAAGACTAAACAACTGGGTCGTGTCCATAGATACAGAACAAAAAGACTGAACGACTGGGTTGTGTCCATAGATACAGAACAAAAAGACTAAACGACTGGGTCGTGTCCATAGATACAGAACAAAAAGACTGAACGACTGGGTCGTGTCCATAGATACAGAACAAAAAGACTAAATGACTGGGTCGCGTTCATAGATACAGAACAAAAAGACTAAACGACTGGGTCTCATCCATAGATACAGAACAACAAGACTAAACGACTGGGTCGTGTCCATAGATACAGAACAAAAAGACTAAATGACTGGGTCGCGTCCATAGATACAGAACAACAAGACTAAACGACTGTGTCGTGTCCATAGATACAGAACAAAAAGACTAAATGACTGGGTCGCGTCCATAGATACAGCACAACAAGACTAAACGACTGGGTCGTGTCCATAGATACAGAACAAAAAAGACTGAACGACTGAGTCGCGTCCATAGATACAGAACAAAAAGACTAAATGACTGGGTCGTGTCCATAGATACAGAACAAAAAGACTAAACGACTGGGTCGTGTCTATAGATACAGAACAAAAAGACTGAACGACTGGGTCGTGTCTATAGATACAGAACAAAAAGACTAAACAACTGGGTCGTGTCCATA
The DNA here is from genome assembly GCF_023373465.1 of Oncorhynchus keta. Lineage (NCBI taxonomy): Eukaryota > Metazoa > Chordata > Actinopteri > Salmoniformes > Salmonidae > Oncorhynchus > Oncorhynchus keta. The sequence continues at coordinate 15,844,260 of NC_068450.1, read as the reverse complement.
GATACAGAACAAAAAGACTGAACGACTGGGTTGTGTCCATAGATACAGAACAAAAAGACTAAACGACTGGGTCGTGTCCATAGATACAGAACAAAAAGACTGAACGACTGGGTTGTGTCCATAGATACAGAACAAAAAGACTAATCGACTGGGTCGCGTCCATAGATACAGAACAAAAAGACTGAACGACTGGGTTGTGTCCATAGATACAGAACAAAAAGACTAATCGACTGGGTCGCGTCCATAGATACAGAACAAAAAGACTAAACGACTGGGTCGCGTCCATAGATACAGAACAAAAAGACTAAACGACTGGGTCTCATCCATAGATACAGAACAACAAGACTGAACGACTGGGTCGTGTCCATAGATACAGAACAAAAAGACTGAACGACTGAGTCGCGTCCATAGATACAGAACAAAAAGACTAAATGACTGGGTCTCATCCATAGATACAGAACAAAAAGACTAAACGACTGGGTCTCATCCATAGATATAGAACAAAAAGACTAAATGACTGGGTCGTGTCCATAGATACAGAACAAAAAGACTAAACGACTGGGTCGCGTCCATCGATACAGAACAACAAGACTAAAGACTGGGTCGCGTCCATAGATACAGAACAAAAAGACTAAACGACTGGGTCGTGTCCATAGATACAGAACAAAAAGACTGAACGACTGGGTCGCGTCCATAGATACAGAACAAAAAGACTAAACGACTGGGTCGTGTCCATAGATACAGAACAAAAAGACTAAATGACTGGGTCTCATCCATAGATACAGAACAAAAAGACTAAACGACTGGATCACGTCTCTGCCAACCAAACCAATAAAACTAACGACCAGCTGGCTTGGGTAGCAACCCAAGATTTGTTTCGGGACTTTATTTTGTAGAAGGATGAAATAGTATGAATAAATTCATTAAAATAACGCTAGTAATGAAAATCTGTCAATCATTGTAATATGTTAGTAACCCGTAGTATAATAGTGATAATGCCCTCGATGCACGATGCCAATATATCCTCCAAACACCGGCTTCTTGGGCATTATCACTTCATTAGAAAACACCTGTTTAAGCAGAAGTATGCCTGTTGCTAGGTGTGTTGCTAGGCATCTTTTCAGATCTAGGAGGGGTTGGTGTGATGCTTTCACCATGCTGTTCAGATCTAGGAGGAGTTGGTGTCTGTTTCAAATGAACTAACCTCTAATTGGAAACATAAAGGCTGCTTTGTACAGTGTTTCTTAATTATTAATATAATTATTATTCTTAATTATACAGTTTTGTACTGAGAAAAAAAACATCCAAAACAAATAGCTGGTGTCTTTTTTCACACTGGTGTGTCTGAAGTGCATTGAATAAAATCTACTGTATAGATTGTTATAATTTTACTATGAAAATTAATCTGTAATATATACGTTTTGGACTTTAAAAATATGACTGTAAATGAAAGTGACCTCTTGTGACCTCTTGTCTGTGACCGTCTCTCTGTCCTATGTTGTGTTTTTGGGAAGAGTTCTCTGTGTCCTCAACAACTTGATCTCACCAGCTCATGGTGATATTTGATGTTTATCCAACTGTTGGAAACATCGGACTTTGGAATGTTGAAATATGATCATACCATGGCATCATTGTTCTCTGTGATTATGTACTTTACATACCAAGTGTCAATTCAGCACCAGCAGGAACTAGGAGCCCGAGCCAGATAGTATCTACCAGCTTCCTAAACATATTAGTTAATGATGATTACGGGGTTTGTAATTCCATTTGGCGAAAGGCTCGGCACACGCATACTCATGCTGACTGGCTGTCGTTCAGGCAAATGAGAAATAAGTGCACTCAGGCTATCTGGACGGCTAAAGTTATTTTGCCCTGTTCATCAAAGGTTTTGGAAAAACTTGTTAATAATCAACTGACTGGCTTTCTTGTCTATAGTATTCTCTCTGTTATGCAATCTGGTTTCCGCTCAGCTTATGGATGTGTCACTGCAACCTTAAATGTCCTAAATTATGTCACCATTGCCCTTGATTCTAAGCAATGTTGTGCTGCTATTTTTATTGACTTGGCCAAAGCTTTTGACATGGTAGACCATTCCATTCTTGTGGGCCAGCTAAGGAGTATTGGCGTATCTGAGGGTCTTTGGCCTGGTTTGCTAACTACCTCTCTCAAAGATTGCAGTGTAAAATGTCAGAACATCTGCTGTCTCAGCCACTGCCTATCACCAAGGGAGTAACCTAAGGGTCGATCCTAGGCCCCACGTTCTTCTCAATTTACATCAACAACATAGCTCAGGCAGTAGGAAGCTCTCTCATCCATTTATATGCATATGATAGCCTTTTACTCAGTCTTTTACTTGGCCTCTCCCCGGATGTTGCGTTAAATGCTCTACAACAAAGCTTTCTTAGTGTCCAACAAGCTTTCTCTACCCTTAACCTTGTTCTGAACCCCTCCAAAACAAAGGTCATGTGGTTCGGTAAGAAGAATGCCCCTCTCCCCACCGGTGTGATTACTATCTCTGAGGGTTTAATGCTTAAGGTAGTCACCTCCTACAAGTACTTGAGAGTATGGCTAGATGGTACGCTGTCCTTCTCTCAGCACATATCCAAGCTGCAGGCTAAGGTTAAATCTATACTTGGTTTCCTCTATAGTAATCGCTCTTCTTTCACCCGAGCTGCCAAACGAACCCTGATTCAGATTACAGAGATGTAATTTATAGATTGGTAGGTAAGGGTGCTCTCGAGCAGCTAGATGTTCTTTACCATTCGGCCATCAGATTTGCCACTAATGCTTCTTATAGGGCACATCACTGCACTCTATACTCCTCTGTAAACTTGTCATCTCTGTATACCCGTCGCAAGACCCACTGGTTGATGCTTATTTATAAATCCCTCTTAGGCCTCACTCCCCCTATCTGAGATATCTACTGCAGCCCTCATCCTCCACATACAACACCCGTTCTGCCAGTCACACTCTGTTAAAGGTCCTCAAAGCACACACATCCCTGGGTCACTCCTCTTTTCTGTTCGCTGCAGCTAGCGACTGGAACAAGCTGCAACAAACACTCAAACTGGACAGTTTTATCTCCATCTCTTCATTCAACGACTCAATCATGGGCACTCTTACTGACACTTGTGGCTGCTTTCTGTGATGTATTGTTGTCTCTACCTTCTTGTCCTTGTTGTCTGTGCCCAATAAAGTTTGTACCATGTTTTGTGCTGCTACCATGTTGTGTTGGTACCGTGTTGTCATGTTGTGTTGCAACCTGTCAAGGCTCAGGAGAAGACCCAGATGCAGACAGTTAAGAAGTAACAAAGGTTTATTACAAAAACAGGGGGGCAGGCAAACGACAGGTCAAGGACAGGCAAAAGACAGGTCAATGGCAGGCAGAGGTCAGAAGTCCAGAGCAGGCTCCGAAAGGTACAGAACGGCAGGCAGGATCAGGCGCACAGGGAAAACCACTGGTAGGCTTGATGAAACAAAACAAACTGGCAACAGACAAACAGAGAAAACCGGTATAAATACACTGGGGATAATGCAGAAGATGGGCGACACCTGGAGGGGGTGGAGACAAGCACAAAGACAGGTGAAACAGATCAGGGTGTGACAGCTACCATGATATGGTGTTGTCTTAGGTCACTCTTTATGTAGTGTTGTGGTGTCTCCCTTGTCGTAATGTGTGTTTCCCCGCAGGAGGCATTTTGCCACTTGGTTGGACGTTATTGTGATTAAGAATTTGTTCTTAACTGAATTGCCTAGTTAAATGAAGGTTAAATACATAAACATGGCCTTCTACACACGCCCACCACAATTAGTTACATTTCAAATTATTAACAAAAAAGTATCACTTTTTTAAAATAATTTGTCTATCTAATGTAGGAAGCTGGGGTTGGGTTAACTTGTTTAAAAAAAGGCTGATCGGAGGTTTCTGCGGACCTCGCAGTGTTCCGAGGTCTCCACTGTTTCTTCAGGGTTCCCAAATGCAAAAAAGGGAAATCGACCAGGAAGCACTAATGAAACGTAATCTGGGATCGTTAGACTGTGTGTGTGTGTGTATGTGTGTGCGTGCGTGCGTGCGTGTGTGTGTGTGTGTGCGTGTATTAGCAATGGGCACTAAATTACTAAATGTAGCCTGTGGTCTCAGCACTGTAAGAGTTGTACTGTATAGTGTAATCACAGAGCTGATTGTCTGCTGACACAGTAAAGTGGAATGTAGACACACTGAGGTGTTAGCAGTAAGGGGAGGTAAATTGAATGATGAGGGTTACGCTGACAAAACCAGTCCTGGAGTGTAATGATTTTATTTAAAGTGGCGACATTAATGTGCGGCTCAAGGGAGTCAGCTTCTCTTTGATTCAGCATGTAGAGAAACACACACACACACACACCAGTTGAGGCTAGTGACTTGAACAATGTAGGAGGACGGGAGACCCGTGGTATAGGTGTGGAATGCACGGAAACGACAAAATCTGTTTCAAAAACCATTAAAGACTAATTATTTTAACCCAAAGCATTTAATAAAGACATTTATAGTACAATATTATGGGGAATGGGAATGAGAGGGCTACTTACACCGTGTTGGGAGGGACCACAGCAGCGTTTGAATGAGGGTATGAGGCATGAGTTGAGTTGAGGTGTTCAGAGGCTTGACTTCAGGACAGGATTTGACTGGGAATATAAAAAACAATAACACAACACACTACACAGTTAGCTCTTTTGTCTAAGATTGAGTTAGTCCAAGCAAGGAGTAAAATCATTGATGTGTAATAATGTGATTGTGTTTGTGTATGTGATTGACTCTACATACAGTAATGAGAGAAAGTTGATAGGAGTACTCACAGTGCTAGGAGGGGAAACATTCAATGTGCCAGTGGATGAGTGGGCACATAAGACGTGGCTTCAGTTCATGTCAGGAGAGAGTTGACAATGGTAGTGGAGTGGTCATCACCTCTTAATCAGGGAACAGGAGGGGACTTAGCTGTAAATACAAATAGCAGATACATTCCATTACAGCTGTGTAATTGTAGGTTTGGACAACGAGTTGCTCTATGAAGTTAAACTCAGACATCTCAAAATTCATAAAGTTAAATACAGACTGGTGGCACCACAGGTCCCAGAGCTGTCAGACTGATGGCACCAGAGGTCCCAGAGCTGTCAGACTGGTGGCACCATAGGTCCCAGAGCTGTCAGACTGGTGGCACCATAGGTCCCAGAGCTGTCAGACTGGTGGCACCATAGGTCCCAGAGCTGTCAGACTGGTGGCACCATATTTTTTTAATATATATTTTTTTAACCTTTATTTAACTAGGCAAGTCAGTTAAGAACAAATTCTTATTTTCAATGACAGCCTAGGAACAGTGGGTTAACTGCCTGTTCAGGGGCAGAACAACAGATTTGTACCTTGTCAGCTCAGGGATTTGAACTTGCAACCTTTCAGTTACTAGTCCAACACGCTAACCACTAGGCTACCCTGCCACCCCGACAATAGGTCCCAGAGTGTTGGTCAATTTTTACCCCCGGGGGCCCTGAGTTTTTCCCTTATATTTTAAACTAATTAGGACAACTCTCGACCCTATAAGGAATGACAGTGATTAATCAGGTGTTAACAGGTTTGAAATGAGCAATGATGTGACCAGTTTTTCCTAATCAGGTCACAGGGTTTTAAAAACTCCTGACAAAAACTCATGGAGGTGAAAACCTTGTGAAACTGCAGGTACCTTATATTTGTTAATTTAAATTATATTTTGACTGGGTCGAAACGAAAGACGTTTTCGTCTTTGAGCTTCATGAAGTCATGAAATCTATTCAGCTTTTTATAGCGACTGTTTACAGGCCTCCTGAGCCACATACAGTGTTCCTCACTGAGTTCCCTGAATTCCTATCGGACCTTCTATTCATGGCAGAATGGAAAAGTCCACAGACCCACTCCAAAAGGCTTTCGGTGCCATCATCGACTCAGTGGGTTTTGTACAACATGTCTCTGGACCTACTCACTGCCACAGTCATACTCTGGACCTAGTTTTGTCCTGTGGAATAAATGTTGTGGATCTTAATGTTTTTCCTCATAATCCTTGACTATCGGACCACCATTTTATTACGTTTGCAAACGCAACAAATAATCTGCTCAGATCACAACCAAAGATTATCAAAAGCAGTACTATAAATTTTCAGACAACCCAAAGACTCCTTGATGCATTTGATAAGAACAATCCAAAATGTATTTTTGATACTGTCATAAAGCTAACTAAAAAGCAGCATTCCCCAAGAGAGGATGGCTTTCACTTCAGCAGTGATAAATTCATGAACTTCTTTGAGGAAAGGATCATGATCATTAGTAAGCAAATTACGGACTCCTCTTTAAAGCTGCGTATTCCTCCAAAGCTCAGTTGTCATGAGTCTGCACAACTCTGCCAGGACCTAGGATCAAGGGAGACTCTCAAGTTTTTTAATACTATATCTCTTGACACATTTATGAAAATAATCATGGCCTCTAAACCTTCAAGCTGCATACTGGACCCTAATCCAACTAAACTACTGAAAGAGCTGCTTCCTGTGCTTGGCCCTCCTATGTTGAACATAATAAACGGCTCTCTATCCACCGGATGTGTACCAAACTCACTAAAAGTAGCAGTAATAAAGCCTCTCTTGAAAAAGCCAAACCTTGACCCAGAAAATATTTTAAAAACTATCGGCCTATATCGTATCTCCCATTCCTCTCAATTTTTTTAGAAAAAGCTGTTGAAGGCCTTCCTGAAGACAAACAATGAATACGAAACGCTTCAGTCTCATTTCAGACCCCATCATAGCACTGAGACTGCACTTGTGAAGGTGGTAAATTACCTTTAAATGCATCACACCGAGGCTCTGCATGTGTCCTCGTGCTCCTCGACCTTAGCGCTGATTTTGATACCATCGATCACCACATTCTTTTGGAGAGATTGGGAACCCCAATTGGTCAACACGGACAGGTTTTGGCCTGGTTTAGATCTTATCTGTTGGAAATATATCAGTTTGTCTCTGTGGATGGTTTGTCTTCTGACAAATCAACTGTAAATTTCAGTGTTCCTCAAGGCTCCGTTTTAGGACCACTATTGTTTTCACTATATATTTTACCTCTGGGTGATGTCATTTGGAAACATAATGTTAACTTTCACTGCTATGCGGACGACACATAGCTGTACATTTCGATGAAACATGGCGAAGCCCCAAAATTTCCCTCCCTGGAAGCCTTTGTTTCAGACATAAGGAATTGGATGTCAGAAAATGTTCTACTTTTAAACTCAGACAAAACAGAGATTCTTGTTCTAGGTCACAAGACCTAAAACATCTTGATGGTTGTACAGTCATCTTAAATAAGACTGTGAAGGACCTCGGCATTACTCTGGACCCTGATCTCTCTTTTGACAAATATTTCAAGACTATTTCAAGGATAGCTTTTTTCCATCTACGTAACATTGCAAAAATCAAAAACGTTTGGTCCAAAAATGATGCAGAAAAATATATCCATGCTTTTGTCACTTCTAAATTAGACAACTGCAATGCTCTACTTTCCGGCTATCCGGATAAAGCAATAAATAAACTTCAGTTAGTGCTAAACATGGCTGCTAGAATCTTGACGAGAACCAAAATATTTGATCATATTACTCCAGTGCTAGCCTCTCTACACTGGCTTCCTGTTAAGGCAAGGGCTGATTTCAAGGTATTACTGCTAACCTACAAAGCATTACATGGGCTTGCTCCTACCTATCTTTCCGATTTGGTCCTGCCGTACATACCTACACGTACGCTACAGTCACAAGACGCAGACCTCCTTATTGTCCCTAGAATTTCTAAGCAAACAGCTGGAGGCAGGGCTTTCTCCTATAGAGCTAAATTTTTATGGAATGGTCTGCCTATCCATGTGAGAGCAACCTTTAAGTCTTTATTGAAGACTCATCTCTTCAGCAGGTCCTATGATTGAGTGTAGTCTGGGCCAGGAGTGTGAAGGTGAACAGAAAGGCACTGGAGCAACGAACCGCCCTTGCTGTCTCTGCCTGGCTGGTTCCCCTCTCTTCACTGGGATTCTCTGCCTCTAACCCTATTACAAGGGCTAATTCACTGGCTTGCTGATGCTCTTCCATGTCATCCCTGTTACGTTCCCCAGTTTATGTGTTGTAGTTTGTATGTTTGCATGTGTTTATTTCAGGAAATGGCTTCCTGAAATCCCTCAAGCAGCTGATTGGTCGACTCCATGGCTAATTGGAGAGCTGACCCTACCCCCTCGTCAAGACACAGCTGTCTACAATTACCCATTCCTTCAGAAGCTATATAAAAGCCAGTGTTCTGTTCAGGAGAGAGACATTTGCTGGGAGGTCATTGCAGAGATTTTGCTAGAGAGATTTTCTGGGAGGTCATTGCAGAGATTTTGCTAGAGATTTTGCTGGGAATTCATTGCTGAGAGTTGGTATGTTTTGTGAGTTTGTTGCTCAGATAGAGCTTATTTGATGTCCTTTGTTTCTTAGTTTGTTTGTGAAATTGTTTAATATTCTGTTTCATTTGTTCCCGGGGGGAAGGGGGAGGCACTTAGGGAGTGCTTAGGCAAGAGGCCCGTGGGCATACATATACCCGTAGCATATTCGCTGTCTAGGCACACTAGGTAAGACCTGGGTGGACCACCCCCTGTATTTTGGTTAGGGCACCAGGTGGTGCTAAATTAGGTAAGTAGTGGGTAGGCAGGTAAGATAGGAGAGGGGGGGCTTTGAGATTTACTTTCTTTGCTTTGGTTCCATCCAGCCCCTTTTCCCCATATTACCGTGTGAAGGAATAAAGTCCTTGTACCACATTCTGCCTGTTGTCATCCTTACTCGCACCTACAGTCCATACCTTTTTCACTTCACGGAGAGTTTAGTTGTAGCAGGGTATTGCGTTCCCTCTTCATAGAGGCGTGCGTAACAATCCCTAGGAGGGGTGTGTCACTTGAGTGGGTTGAGTCACTGACGTGATCTTCCTGTCCGGGTTGGTGGCCCCCCTTGGGTTGTGCGGTGGGGAAGAACTTTGTGGGCTATACTCGGCCTTGTCTCGGGATGGTATGTTGGTGGTTGGAGATATCCCTCAAGTGGTGTGGGGGCTGTGCTTTGGCAAGTGGGTGGGGTTATATCATGCCTGTTTGGCCCTGTCCGGGGGTATCATCGGACGGGGCCACAGTATCTCCCGACCCCTCCTGTCTCAGCCTCCAGTATTTATGCTGCAAAATGTTATGTGTCGGGGAGCTAGGGTCAGTCTGTTATATCTGGAGTATTTATCCTGTCTTATCCAGTGTCCTGTATAAATTTAAGTATGCTCTCTAATTCTCTCTTTCTTTTTCTCTCGGAGGACCTGAACCCTAGGACCATGCCTCAGGACTACCTGGCATGATGTCTCCTTGCTATCCCCAGTCCACCTGGTCGTGCTGCTGGTCCAGTTTCAACTGTTCTGCCTGCGGCTATGGAACACTGACCTGTTCATCGGACGTGCTACCTGTCCCAGACCTGCTGTTTTCAACTCTCTAGAGACAGCAGTGGTAGAGATACTCTGAATGATCGGCTATGAAAGCCAACTGACATTTACTCCTGAGGTGCTGACCTGTTGCACCCTCTACAACCACTTACAACCACTTTGATTATTATTATTTGACCCTGCTGGTCATCTATGAGCATTTGAACATCTTGGCCATGACCTGTTATAATCTCCACCCGGCACATTCAGAAGAGGACTGGCCACCCCTCATAGCCTGGTTCCTCTCTAGGTTCCTTCCTAGGTTCTGGCCTTTCTAAGTCGTTTTTCCTTTTCTACACCTGCATTGCTTGCTGTTTGGGGTTTTAGACTGGGTTTCTGTATAGCACCTTGTGGCATCAGCTGATGAAAGATGGGCTTTATAAATACATTTGATTGATTAGGAACGGGATTTCCTCTACCCAGATACATAGACAACAACTGATAGACAATAGAACCCACAGGGCTGAGCTCCCTTTATGCATGTTTGCGTCATGCAGGCCTATGTAACCGTAGGTCTTGTAAAAAATGGCCTCACATCTGTCAACACAATTTTGTTGATTGATTAATTCCAGTTAATAATTTTGGATTGAAAACGTATAGGCAGCCTAGCCAGCCCAATCTTGAACACAAACTAAATTTGATCACATTCACATTTTCCCTTTACACACAAATGGACTATAAATACACAACGCTAGCAATTAGTTATCCTGACCAGATCAGATGGACATGGAGCAGAGGCTGTATGCAGCTGCTCTTATTAGAAGCATAACCCAGAGAATGAATGGGGTTCTTCAACAAAAAGTCCACAATATTTTTGGCATCATTTGCCATTCTACCATACTGGCGGAGAAAAATGCACACTCTCGCTGGTAGTTAGCTATCTACTGAAGTTAGCAAGGCAAATTTTAATAAATTACACTAATTGGACACAAAAATAAAGTTATAAATCCAAGAAAACAATTTAGAATATTCATCCTCAGTCTCCTGTAATTTGAAAAAACAAATTTGAATGGAATAATGTCCCAAAAATGCTTAACCTCTCTAGGGGGTGTGGGACGCGGTGAAATTGCAGAGTGCCAAATTCAAAAACGGAAATACTCATAAAAATTAATAAAACATACACTTGTTATATATCGGTTTAAAGATTAACTTCTTGTTAATCGAATAGTTATGTCAGATTTCAAAAAGGCTTTATGGCGAAAGCATATCATGCCATTATCTGAGGACAGCGCCCAGCACACAAAACATTACAGTTACCAGCCAAGTAGAGGAGTAACAAAAGTCAGAAATAGCGCTAAAATGAATCACTTAACTTTGATGATCTTCATATGGTTGCACTCACAAGACTCCCGGTTACACAATTTTGTTTGATAAAGTCCCTCTTTATATCCAAAAACCTCCGTTTTGTTGGCGTGTTTTGATCAATAATCCAATGGCTCCAAGGTGGTCACAACAGGCAGACAAAAAATCCAAAAAGCACGAGTAAGGTTCATAGAAACATGTCAAAAGATGTTTATAATTAATCCTCAGGTTGTTTTTTAGTCATAATAATCAATAATATTTCAACCGGTCAATAGCTTCATCAATATAAAAGAAAAACAAGAAAGGCACGATCTCGGTCATGCGCAGTAAACAGGTCTGGGGACTTTCCACTATCCACTCACTCAGAGAGGTCTTACTCCCTAATTTTTCAGAATAAAAGCCTGAAACTATTTCTAAAGACTATTGACATCTAGTGGAAGCCATAGGAAGTGCAATCTGAGTCCTAAGTCATGGGATACTGTATAGGCAGTCTAAAAACTACAAACATAAAAAAATACAACTTTCAATGATGGAATTCTCTCAGGTTTTTGCCTGCCATATCAGTTATGTTATACTCACAGACATTATTGAAACAGTTTTTGGAAACTTTAGAGAGTTGTCTATCCAAATCTACCATTATATGCATATCCTGGCTTCTGGGCCTGAGTAACAGGCAGTTTACTTTGGGCACGCTTTTCATCCAGAGGTGAAAATAGTGCCCCCTACCCTAGTGAGGTTAACTATTACTCTTCACTCTTAGTCTCTATCCAACAATGTCACCAAGCTTCTCAACACATAGAACCCCCGTCATGCTCTGTGGCACAATCCCTTTACAACACACTAGGTTCATTCTCTGATCCTAATTCTATGATTGGATGGACAACATGTTAGTTCATACTGAAAAAGCTTTGACTGGTTGAAGGATGTCCCCCAGAAGTAGTCATAATTACTATGTATGTCTGTGGAAGGTGGGGAGGCCTCTGAGCCTTCTAGGTTTTGTATTGAAGTCAATGTAGCCAGAGGAGGATGGAAGCTAGCTGTCCTCCAGCTACACCATGATGCTACCTCAGACAGTGCTGTTGAAATTACGGTAGACCTTCATTGCAAAACAATGTATTTTAATCAATTATTTGGTGACATATGAATATACACTGCTCAAAAAAATAAAGGGAACACTTAAACAACACAATGTAACTCCAAGTCAATCACACTTCTGTGAAATCAAACTGTCCACTTAGGAAGCAACACTGATTGACAATACATTTCACATGCTGTTGTGCAAATGGAATAGACAACAGGTGGAAATTATAGGCAATTAGCAAGACACCCCAATAAAGGAGTGGTTCTGCAGGTGGTGACCACAGACCACTTCTCAGTTCCTATGCTTCCTGGCTGATGTTTTGGTCACGGAGTCTACAACCCACACAAGTGGCTCAGGTAGTGCAGCTCATCCAGGATGGCACATCAATGCGAGCTGTGGCAAGAAGGTTTGCTGTGTCTGTCAGCGTATTGTCCAGAGCATGGAGGCACTACCAGGAGACAGGCCAGTACATCAGGAGACGTGGAGGAGGCCGTAGGAGGGCAACAACCCAGCAGCAGGACCGCTACCTCCACCTTTGTGCAAGGAGGAGCAGGAGGAGCACTGCCAGAGCCCTCCAAAATGACCTCCAGCAGGCCACACATGTGCATGTGTCTGCTCAAATGGTCAGAAACAGACTCCATGAGGGTGGTATGAGGGCCCGACATCCACAGGTGGGGGTTGTGCTTACAGCCCAACACCGTGCAGGACGTTTGGCATTTGCCAAAGAACACCAAGATTGGCAAATTCGCCACTGGAGCCCTGTGCTCTTGACAGATGAAAGCAGGTTCACACTGAGCACATGTGACAGACGTGACAGATTCTGTAGACGCCGTGGAGAACGTTCTGCTGCCTGCAACAGTCATGTCAGTCATGGTCAGTCAGTCAGGTCAGTCATGGTGTGGGGTGGCATTTCTTTGGGGGGCCGCACAGCCCTCCATGTGCTCGCCAGAGGTAGACTGACTGCCATTAGGTACCGAGATGAGATCCTCAGACCCCTTGTGAGACCATATGCTGGTGTGGTTGGCCCTGGGTTCCTCCTAATGCAAGACAATGCTAGACCTCATGTGGCTGGAGTGTGTCAGCAGTTCCTGCAAGAGGAAGGCGTTGATGCTATGGACTGGCCCACCCGTTCCCCAGACCTGAATCCAATTGAGCACATCTGGGACATCATGTCTCGCTCCATCCACCAATGCCACGTTGCACCACAGACTGTCCAGGAGTTGGAGGATGCTTTAGTCCAGGTCTGGGAGGAGATCCCTCAGGAGACCATCCTCCACCTCATCAGGAGCATGCCTAGGCGTTGTAGGGAGGTCATACAGGCACGTGGAGGCCACACACACTACTGAGCCTCATTTTGACTTGTTTTAAGGATATTACATCAAAGTTGGATCAGCCTGTAGTGTGGTTTTCCACTTTAATTTTGAGTGTGACTCCAAATCCAGACCTCCATGGGTTGATACATTTGATTTCCATTGATAATTTGTGTGATTTTGTTGTCAACACATTCAACTATGTAAAGAAAAAAGTATTTAATAAGAATATTTCATTCATTCAGATCTAGGATGTGTTATTTTAGTGTTCCCTTTATTTTTTTGAGCAGTGTATTTACTTGATCTAAAAAGGATAACTATTTTAATGTTTTACTGTTTTAATTTTTATGAAATTTCACTGAGGAGGATGGTCCTCCCCTTCCTCCACTGATACACACACACACACACACACACACACACACACACACACACACACACACACACACACACACACACACACACACACACACACTGTACACACACACACAAAAGTTGTCTTTCTTTTTATGATATATTTTTATTCACAGAAAATGGAAGATTAAACATTGACTGTACATTTCCCCCCTTTTTATCCCTCTCAACAAGGACAACCATTTCTGCAGCACTCCAGCAATCAGGCCTTTTTGGTAGTGCCCAGACGGAAGACACTCCTCAGTAAAAGGCACATGAGTTTGCCAAAAGGCACCTAAAGACCAGACCGTCAGACCATGAGAAACAAGATTCTCTGGTCTGATGAAACCAAGATTGAATTCTTTGTCCTGAATGCCAAGCGTTTCATCTGGAGGAAACCTGGCACCATTTTTCAGCGGCAGGGACTGGGAGACTAGTCAGGATTGAGGGAAAGATAAATGGAGCAAAGTACAGTGAGATCCTTGATGAAAACCTGCTCTAGAGCTCTCAGGACCTCAGACTGGGTTGAAGGTTCACCTTCCAACAGGACAACGACCCTAAGCCAAGACAAAGCAGGAGTGGCTTCGGGACAAGTGACAGAATGTCCTTGAGTGACCCAGCCAGAGCCCAGAATTGAACCCAATCGAACATCTCTGGAAAGACCTGGAAATAGCTGTGCAGTGATGCCTTAAAACCTGACCGAGTTTGAGAGGATCTGCAGAGAATAATCTGAGTAACTCCCCTAATACAGGTGTGCCAAGCTTGTAGCGTAATACCCATGAAGACTCAAGGCTGAATTCGCTGCCAAAGGTGTTTCAACAAAGTACTGAGTAAAGAGCCTGAATACTTATGTAAGTGTCATTTCCCTTTTTTAAATTTTATACATTTTCACAAATTTCTAAAAATCTGTTTTTGCTTTGTCATTATGGGGTCTTGTGTGTAGACTGATGAGGGAAAAGATTTTTAAATCAATTTTAGAATAAGAAATGTGGAAAAAGTGAAGGGGTCTGAATACTTTCCGAATGGACTGTATATGACCTTGAATAGGGAAATCAAAGAATTTAGTGTTGGTCGGAATTGAGTCAAACTTGTCAGAGTACTGATAACAATTGAAATGGATCTGGAGGAAGAAGTTGAGAGAGAAAAAATTGAGGTGTCTAAAACTGGCAAATAGGAAAAGCAACAGTTATTGGTTTCTGTTTGACACCTATCCGTTTCAGTTTAGACACCAATCAGTTTCTGTTTGACACCTATCCGTTTCTATTTGACACCAGTCAGTTTCTGTTTGACACCTATCTGTTTCTATTTAACACCAGTCAGTTTCTGTTTGACACCAGTCAGTTTCTGTTTGACACCAATCAGTTTCTATTTAACACCAGTCAGTTTCTGTTTGACACCTATCCGTTTCTATTTGACACCAGTCAGTTTCTGTTTGACACCTATCTGTTTCTATTTGACACCAGTCAGTTTCTGTTTGACACCTATCCGTTTCTATTTAACACCAGTCAGTTTCTGTTTGACACCAGTCAGTTTCTGTTTGACAGCAGTAACTTTCTGTTTGACACCAGTCAGTTTCTGTTTGACACCAGTCAGTTTCTGTTTGACACCTATCCATTTCAGTTTGACACCAATCAGTTTCTATTTAACACCAGTCAGTTTCTGTTTGACACCAGTCAGTTTCTGTTTGACACCAGTCAATTTCTGTTTGACACCTATCCATTTCAGTTTGACACCAATCAGTTTCTGTTTGACAAGTATCCGTTTCATTTTGACACCAATCAGTTTCTGTTTGATACCAGTCAGTTTCTATTTAACACCAGTCCCTTTCTGTTTGACACCAGTCAGTTTCTATTTAACACCAGTCAGTTTCTATTTAACACCAGTCAGTTTCTGTTTGACACCTATCCGTTTCTATTTAACACCAGTCAGTTTCTGTTTGACACCAGTCAGTTTCTGTTTGACAGCAGTAACTTTCTGTTTGACAACAGTCAGTTTCTGTTTGACACCAGTCAGTTTCTGTTTGACACCAGTCAGTTTCAGTTTGACACCAATCAGTTTCTATTTAACACCAGTCAGTTTCTGTTTGACACCAGTCAGTTTCTGTTTGACACCAGTCAGTTTCAGTTTGACACCAGTCAGTTTCTGTTTGACACCAGTCAATTTCTGTTTGACACCTATCCATTTCAGTTTGACACCAATCAGTTTCTGTTTGACAAGTATCCGTTTCATTTTGACACCAATCAGTTTCTGTTTGATACCAGTCAGTTTCTATTTAACACCAGTCCCTTTCTGTTTGACACCAGTCAGTTTCTATTTGACAACAGTCAGTTTCTATTTAACACCAGTCAGTTTCTATTTAACACCAGTCAGTTTCTATTTAACACCAGTCAGTTTCTATTTGACACCAGTCAGTTTCTGTTTGACAACAGTCAGTTTCTGTTTGACACCAGTCAGTTTCTATTTGACACCAGTCAGTTTCTATTTGACACCAGTCAGTTTCTATTTGACACCAGTCAGTTTCTATTTGACAACAGTCAGTTTCTGTTTGACAACAGTCAGTTTCTGTTTGACACCAGTCAGTTTCTATTTGACACCAGTCAGTTTCTATTTGACACCAGTCAGTTTCTATTTGACACCAGTCAGTTTCTATTTAACACCAGTCAGTTTCTATTTAACACCAGTCAGTTTCTGTTTGACACCAGTCAGTTTCTATTTGACAACAGTCAGTTTCTATTTGACAACAGTCAGTTTCTATTTGACAACAGTCCGTTTCTGTTTGACACCAGTCAGTTTCTATTTGACAACAGTCAGTTTCTATTTGACAACAGTCAGTTTCTGTTTGACACCAGTCAGTTTCTATTTAACACCAGTCAGTTTCTGTTTGACACCAGTCAGTTTCTATTTGACAACAGTCAGTTTCTATTTGACAACAGTCAGTTTCTGTTTGACACCAGTCAGATTCTATTTGACAACAGTCAGTTTCTATTTGACAACAGTCAGTTTCTATTTGACAACAGTCAGTTTCTGTTTGACACCAGTCAGTTTCTATTTGACAACAGTCAGTTTCTATTTGACAACAGTCAGTTTCTGTTTGACAACAGTCAGTTTCTGTTTGACACCAGTCAGTTTCTATTTGACACCAGTCAGTTTCTATTTGACACCAGTCAGTTTCTATTTGACACCAGTCAGTTTCTATTTGACAACAGTCAGTTTCTGTTTGACAACAGTCAGTTTCTGTTTGACACCAGTCAGTTTCTATTTGACACCAGTCAGTTTCTATTTGACACCAGTCAGTTTCTATTTGACACCAGTCAGTTTCTAATTAACACCAGTCAGTTTCTATTTAACACCAGTCAGTTTCTGTTTGACACCAGTCAGTTTCTATTTGACAACAGTCAGTTTCTATTTGACAACAGTCAGTTTCTATTTGACAACAGTCAGTTTCTGTTTGACACCAGTCAGTTTCTATTTAACACCAGTCAGTTTCTGTTTGACACCAGTCAGTTTCTATTTGACACCAGTCAGTTTCTGTTTGACACCAGTCAGTTTCTATTTAACACCAGTCAGTTTCTGTTTGACACCAGTCAGTTTCTATTTAACACCAGTCAGTTTCTGTTCAACACCAGTCAGTTTCTGTTTAACACCAGTCAGTTTCTGTTTAACACCAGTCAGTTTCTGTTTGACACCAGTCAGTTTCTGTTTAACACCAGTCAGTTTCTGTTTAACACCAGTCAGTTTCTGTTTAACACCAGTCAGTTTCTGTTTAACACCAGTCAGTTTCTGTTTAACACCAGTCAGTTTCTGTTTGACACCAGTCAGTTTCAGTTTAACACCAGTCAGTTTCTGTTTAACACCAGTCCGTTTCTGTTTGACACCAGTCAGTTTCTATTTGACACCAGTCAGTTTCTGTTTGACACCAGTCAGTTTCTATTTAACACCAGTCAGTTTCTGTTTGACACCAGTCAGTTTCTGTTTGACACCAGTCAGTTTCTGTTTGACACCAGTCAGTTTCTATTTGACAACAGTCAGTTTCTGTTTGACACCAGTCAGTTTCTATTTGACACCAGTCAGTTTCTATTTGACACCAGTCAGTTTCTGTTTGACACCAGTCAGTTTCTATTTAACACCAGTCAGTTTCTGTTTGACACCAGTCAGTTTCTGTTTGACACCAGTCAGTTTCTGTTTGACAACAGTCAGTTTCTATTTGACAACAGTCAGTTTCTATTTGACAACAGTCAGTTTCTGTTTGACACCAGTCAGTTTCTATTTGACACCAGTCAGTTTCTATTTGACACCAGTCAGTTTCTGTTTGACACCAGTCAGTTTCTATTTAACACCAGTCAGTTTCTGTTTGACACCAGTCAGTTTCTGTTTGACACCAGTCAGTTTCTGTTTGACACCAGTCAGTTTCTATTTGACAACAGTCAGTTTCTGTTTGACACCAGTCAGTTTCTGTTTGACACCAGTCAGTTTCTATTTAACACCAGTCAGTTTCTGTTTGAAAACAGTCACTTTCCTTGCTGCCCAGTAATAACATAAATGTCACACATAAATCATTACTGTGAATTAACAATGGTAGTCACTGTGTGATCTTTAATTTAGAAAGACCCGGTATATCAACAGTAATTCCTGCTGGTAATTTACTGTGCGTTGTGCTAATGAGAGGTGTGTGTGGGGGCGGGGGGAGTTCTCTCTCTCTCTGTAATAAGTGTGTTCAATAAGAGGAGGAGGTGAAGGTGTGAGTTAGCTAATGGTTTTTGGAGAGGCAGAGATGGAGGGATGGATTTCACCTGCTGTGAACACAGAGCTGGAGAGGGGGAGGAGGTCTGTGAACTGAGAAATTAAGAGGAGGAAGAGGTCTGTGAACTAGAGAGGGGGAGTAGGTCTAAACTGAGAGATGGAGAGGGGGGTCTGTGAACTAGAGATGGAGAGGGGGAGGTCTTTGAACTGAGAGATGGAGAGGTGGAGGAGGTCTGAACTGAGAGATGAAGACCGGGAAGGAGGTCTGTGAACGGAGAGATGAAGAGGGGCAGAAGGTCTATGAACAGAGAAATGAAGAGGGGGAGGAGGTCTGTGAATGTAGAGATGGAGAGGGGGGAGGAGGTCTGTGAATGTAGAGATGGAGAGGGGGAGGAGGTCTGTGAATGTAGAGATGGAGATGGGGGAGGAGGTCTGTGAATGGAGAGATGAAGAGGGGGAGGAGGTCTGTGAATGTAGAGATGGAGAGGGGGAGGAGGTCTGTGAACAGAGAAATGAAGAGGGTGAGGAGGTCTGTGAACAGAGAAATGAAGAGGGGGAGGAGGTCTGTGAACAGAGAGATGGAGAGGGGGAGGAGGTCTATGAACAGAGAGATGGAGAGGGGGAGGAGGTCTGTGAACAGAGAGATGGAGAGGGTGAGGAGGTCTGTGAACAGAGAGATGGAGAGGGTGAGGAGGTCTGTGAACAGAGAAATGAAGAGGGGGAGGAGGTCTGTGAACAGAGAGATGGAGAGGGGGAGGAGGTCTGTGAACAGAGAGATGGAGAGGGTGAGGAGGTCTGTGAACAGAGAAATGAAGAGGGGGAGGAGGTCTGTGAACAGAGAGATGGAGAGGGGGAGGAGGGCTGTGAATGGAAAGATGAAGAGGGGGAGGAGGTCTATGAACAGAGAAATGAAGAGGGCGAGGAGGTCTGTGAACAGAGAAATGAAGAGGTGGAGGAGGTCTGTGAACGGAGAGATGAAGAGGGCATGTAGAACACCTAGCTGTATTGTTTAGCTGGAAAGAAAAACACCTGTTCTCTCTTTATCTCTCTCTCTCTCCCGCTCTCTCTCTCTCTTTCTTTATCTCTCTCTCTCCCGCTCTCTCTCTCTCTTTCTTTATCTCTCTCTCTCCCGCTCTCTCGGGATAGATGTAGAAAGATATAACTCTATAGGGATAAATGTAGAAAGATAGAACTCTATAGGGATAGATGTAGAAAGATAGAACTCTATAGGGATAGATGTAGAAAGATAGAACTCTATAGGGATAAATGTAGAAAGATAGAACTCTATAGGGATAAATGTAGAAAGATATAACTCCATAGGGATAGATGTAGAAAGATATAACTACATAAGGATAGATGTAGAAAGATATAACTCTATAGGGATAAATGTAGAAAGATATAACTCTATAGGGATAGATGTAGAAAGATAGAACTCTATAGGGATAGATGTAGAAAGATATAACTCTATAGGGATAAATGTAGAAAGATAGAACTACATAAGGATAGATGTAGAAAGATATAACTCTATAGGGATAAATGTAGAAAGATAGAACTCTATAGGGATAGATGTAGAAAGATATAACTATATAGGGATAGATTTAGAAAGATAGAACTCTATAGGGATAAATGTAGAAAGATAGAACTATATAAGGATAGATGTAGAAAGATATAACTCTATGGGGATAGATGTAGAAAGATAGAACTCTATAGGGATAGATGTAGAAAGATAGAACTCTATAGGGATAGATGTAGAAAGATATAACTCTATAGGGATAGATGTAGAAAGATAGAACTATATAGGGATAGATGTAGAAAGATAGAACTCTATAGGGATAGATGTAGAAAGATAGAACTACATAAGGATAGATGTAGAAAGATATAACTCTATAGGGATAGATGTAGAAAGATAGAACTCTATAGGGATAGATGTAGAAAGATAGAACTCTATAGGGATAGATGTAGAAAGATAGAACTACATAAGGATAGATGTAGAAAGATATAACTCTATAGGGATAGATGTAGAAAGATAGAACTCTATAGGGATAGATGTAGAAAGATATAACTCTATAGGGATAGATGTAGAAAGATAGAACTCTATAGGGATAGATGTAGAAAGATAGAACTCTATAGGGATAAATGTAGAAAGATAGAACTACATAAGGATAGATGTAGAAAGATATAACTCTATAGGGATAAATGTAGAAAGATATAACTCTATCGGGATAGATGTAGAAAGATAGAACTCTATAGGGATAGATGTAGAAAGATATAACTCTATAGGGATAGATGTAGAAAGATAGAACTATATAGGGATAGATGTAGAAAGATAGAACTCTATAGGGATAGATGTAGAAAGATAGAACTCTATGGGGATAGATGTAGAAAGATAGAACTCTATAGGGATAGATGTAGAAAGATAGAACTCTATAGGGATAAATGTAGAAAGATAGAACTCTATAGGGATAGATGTAGAAAGATAGAACTCTATAGGGATAGATGTAGAAAGATAGAACTACATAAGGATAGATGTAGAAAGATATAACTCTATAGGGATAGATGTAGAAAGATAGAACTCTATAGGGATAGATGTAGAAAGATATAACTCTATAGGGATAGATGTAGAAAGATAGAACTCTATAGGGATAGATGTAGAAAGATAGAACTCTATAGGGATAAATGTAGAAAGATAGAACTACATAAGGATAGATGTAGAAAGATATAACTCTATAGGGATAAATGTAGAAAGATATAACTCTATCGGGATAGATGTAGAAAGATAGAACTCTATAGGGATAGATGTAGAAAGATAGAACTCTATAGGGATAGATGTAGAAAGATAGAACTCTATAGGGATAGATGTAGAAAGATAGAACTCTATAGGGATAAATGTAGAAAGATAGAACTCTATAGGGATAAATGTAGAAAGATATAACTCCATAGGGATAGATGTAGAAAGATAGAACTCTATAGGGATAGATGTAGAAAGATAGAACTCTATAGGGATAGATGTAGAAAGATAGAACTCTATAGGGATAGATGTAGAAAGATATAACTCTATAGGGATATATGTAGAAAGATAGAACTCTATAGGGATAGATGTAGAAAGATAGAACTCTATAGGGATAGATGTAGAAAGATAGAACTCTATAGGGATAGATGTAGAAAGATAGAACTCTATAGGGATAGATGTAGAAAGATAGAACTATATAGGGATAGATTTAGAAAGATAGAACTCTATAGGGATAAATGTAGAAAGATAGAACTACATAAGGATAGATGTAGAAAGATATAACTCTATAGGGATACATGTAGAAAGATATAACTCTATAGGGATAGATGTAGAAAGATAGAACTCTATAGGGATAGATGTAGAAAGATAGAACTACATAAGGATAGATGTAGAAAGATATAACTCTATAGGGATAAATGTAGAAAGATATAACTCTATAGGGATAGATGTAGAAAGATAGAACTCTATAGGGATAGATGTAGAAATATAGAACTCTATAGGGATAGATGTAGAAAGATATAACTCAATATGGATAGATTTAGAAAGATAGAACTCTATAGGGATAAATGTAGAAAGATAGAACTCTATAGGGATAGATTTAGAAAGATAGAACTCTATAGGGATAGATTTAGAAAGATAGAACTCTATAGGGATAGATGTAGAAAGATAGAACTCTATAGAGATAGATGTAGAAAGATAGAACTCTATAGGGATAGATTTAGAAAGATAGAACTCTATTGGGATAGATGCAGAAAGATAGAACTCTACAGGGATAGATGTAGAAAGATAGAACTCTATAGGGATAGATGTAGAAAGATAGAACTCTATAGGGATAGATGTAGAAAGATAGAACTCTATAGAGATAGATGTAGAAAGATAGAACTCTATAGGGATAGATTTAGAAAGATAGAACTCTATTGGGATAGATTTAGAAAGATAGAACTCTATAGAGATAGATGTAGAAAGATAGAACTCTATAGGGATAGATGTAGAAAGATAGAACTCTACAGGGATAGATGCAGAAAGATAGAACTCTACAGGGATAAATGCAGAAAGACAGAATTCATTGTCATTCACACTTTTAATCATTGATGACATCTGAGCATAACCACACATCCACCCTTCATTTAACTCTAATGGGGTCAGGAGGAAGGCCCCTTACACCACACACGCACGCACACACACACACACACACGCACACGCACACGCACACACACACGCGCACACACATACCAACACACACACGCAAAGAGAGACTGCTACAAACACACATTTCTTGTGCGTTGGATTGACAAAGGCCATCTTTGATTGATGCACCAGGGTTCCTCCACATGTCCTACAGCTCATTCATATAATTGTGTTTCCTAAGCCTCATTAAGTCCTGTTTTATTCCATTATATTTTAATGAGCGAGAAGGAGAGATGTGGAACAAGCTAATTGGTGATTAATGTAGTGTATCTGTGAGAGAAAACGCAAGATTTGACATTTAATGAGACAATGTGCTGTTTAAATGCTGAATTTGTAAAACCAAAAATAGCCAGACAAATGAAGGACAACAGACAGAATGAATGAAGCAACAGATCTCATCTGATTCATTCTCTCTTTGTTCAGTCTCTTAACTTACCAACCCAACAAACATAACTGGTCTTTCTGATTAAGCACTTATCTTACTATTGACATGTGCGCACACACACACACACACACACACACACACACACACACACACACACACACACACACACACACACACACACACACACACACACACACACACACACACACACACACACACACACACACACACACACACACACACACACACACACACACACACACACACACACACACACACACTTATCAGCAGAGTATTGATGAGTGGTGCAGCTCTAGGTGTCTACATTTAAGCCTGATCTATAGCTGTAAGTATCTAATGTGAGGAGAGAGGTTTGTAAACATGTCAAATTAGTAGTAATGAATTGGTAGCCACACGCAGAGAGAGCTGTCACCACAGGTACACACACACTTGGACACACAAATGTACACAAAGGCATACACACACACACACACTCAAAAAACACACACTCTAAAGTGAATGGAGCCATGTGGTGGTCACATATTGTTTGGCTGGCCGTGTTACGACAAAAACAAGCCAAGATGGATTGGAACCTGGGACTGATTGGGGTTAGAGATGGATTGAGTGAGAGAGAGAGAGAGAGAGAGAGAGAGAGAGAGAGAGAGAGAGAGAGAGAGAGAGAGAGAATAGACAGGAGAGAGATAAGAGAGAGAGGGAGGGTGAGAGGGAGAAAATAGACAGGAGAGAGATAAGAGAGCGAGAGAGAGAGACAGAGAGAGAGAGGGAGGGAGGGAGGGAGGGAGGGAGGGAGGGAGGGAGGGAGGGAGGGAGGGAGGGAGGGAGGGAGGGAGAGGGGGGAGAGGGAGGGAGAGAGAGAGAAGGGATGAAAGTGACTTCTCTCTATAAAACGAGATAAACAAGAAAGACAAATAACAGAGGCATATTTTCCTTGTCCCTGTTCATAAATGAGGAAAATAGAGTGAATACACTCACAGACCTCTGTAAATATTAGAGAGAGAGAGATCTCAGATACATACACACTCAGCCCACCTCAGAGAGAATAAAGTAGACAGCACGGGTCAACATTTTGATTTATGACCCTGTGTCCATGATGACGTGTACATGTCCAAATATGGGCCTCCGGCCAGGCCATCCTGTTCCTGTGGTCACGTGTTAGAGGGTGTGTTATTTTATATCTATATTGCATCTATTCCTTTGAAGTTGTCATGCTGATTGATATCTAGGGACCTGGTTGAACTGGGGGGGGTTCAGTGTTTGAACTTTTGAAAGTGTTTGGCCCCCCACCCCCAGTTTTATTGGCCTTATGGTTGTTATCTTATGAAGCAGGAATGTCCGGGGTATTGGCTGTGGCAGACGCATGATAAATAAAGTCCAGAACAAGGCATGCGACCCCAGAACAGTAAACAAGATTTTTAAACATGGATTTTGTGATCAGTGTCAAAGCTGTGATGACTGTAACAACGGAAGCAGGACCGCGGCTGAAACATAGAGAAAGGGCCAAGTATAATGCCGCAATATACGATGCGCCAAAAAAGCGGTTTCTAAGTGTGTATAGAACCCAGATACCGCCCGCAACTGCGCTGAAAGATCAAGTGCTGATGTCTAATGGACATCAATGGGGGTATCTGTTTGATTACCTGACCTGTAGAGTGAACCTCTATATGGTAGCCGAAGGAGAAGAATATACCGACCAGACATTAGGAGTGGACTATGGGGTTGAAGACTGGACGGTTTTTTGCCAGGTTTTATGTCCCGAACTGAGACTTATCACCAAGGGGTATAGCTTGTTCACAGGCTACGAGACCCGTTGGGAAGGTGCCCCTGACTCCTCAGGAAGAGTATTTCACAGGGTGAAAATACAAAAGAAAGAATGGACTTCCATGTGGCTGCGTGGAGTTCTACATCAGCAACGAGGAAACCCGCAACCAAAACATTCATGTTGGAGGCCTGACTGGGGATTTTATGTTGCGCATGCTTATTCCTTTTAAAAGTTGGGATTTAATGGAATTGAAAATGTTGGAGTTGTTGGATGCTCTGTTTGTACAGAGCCAACAGCGACAGAGCATTGTTCGGCTAAAGAAGTGCATAATATATACGAATCCCGGGGATTATGATTCAAAGGAGCCCCAAGAAGGTACATCGTCAGAAGAGTCACCCCCCGAAGAAAACTAAGTACGCGGCTGCGTTAACCACGCCCTGATACCCAGAGGGCTGGTTCAACAATAAAAGGAGGGTCCTTAAAACCTTCCGTTCTTCACTTACGCATATACCATGGATATTCCTAACACATACCAGGACTCCAAAACGTCATGAGGGCCAGACCCTAAGGACTCTATGCCTCGCAGCCCAACATTCTACTCCCCCCTGTCAAGACCCACGACACCCCCTACATGTACACAGCCTGAGGACGTGTTTGATGGGGTGGTCAGTACTATTTTTGTGGACACCATCAAGGCCTCTGTAGCCACGCTTTTAGACGTGGTGATTGGAGAATATATACGAGAATAATGCATCGGTTGTGAGATCAATCACCCCAGCCAGCGCAGGCATCCTTGCCTATACGACCCCCCAAGATACTACTTCTTCAACCATTTTGAGGCGCTGGTGAAAAGACTTTGGTCCTGCAGGTTTATACCTTCGCTGGTTAGAGCCCTGGACTCTATGGGCCTTGTGCCATCTATTCCCAGAGTTTACGGGGTAACCGAGGCTTTCCTACATGAACTGAAGGAGGCGATATACATCCACAAGAAACTCAAAGAAATCCGACACACCCTGGTGGACGATAACAAATACAGGGAAGCTGTGGTGGCTGATGTGATGACTTTCTGGCTCAATAAACCCCAAGAGACCGAGTGACATTTTGTTATTTAGATGTAAAGCAATGGGTAACTATGTGTATACGATGTTAGAGAGAATAAATACATTTTTTCTTTTGAGAGAACTTACAAATGTTATACATCAAATTATTGAAAATAAAGTGAACAATGTATCGTTCTACACAACCCACAATTCCTGGACTAATGCAGAGCGTGTGCTGAAAATGGAACAAATCGTATCCCGTACGACATGCGGGCACGAGTCTACAATGGACACAATTGGCATCCCGTCTTGGGGATGATTCTGAAGAGCTTTAGCCGAAGAAACAGGTAGCCGGTTAAGCGATGCTACAGTGAATGAGTGGTTATCAGAGCAGGATGCGCACACTCTACATAAACCCGTAAGACAACAATTTCCAAGAAATAGAGTTTTTTCTACCCAACCCTTGTCCCAATTTCAGGCGGATCTATGTGACATGCAGGCCCTTGCAGATAAAAATGATGGAAATCGCTACATGCTAACGGTTATATATATTTTCTCTAAAATAGCTTTTGTCAGGGTCTTAAAAAATAAGAGCGGGGCAGAGGTGACCTTTGACTCTATCTTGAAGGAAGGAGGAGCCCCCAAGAAACTGCAGACTGATGGCGGGAAAAAAAATGTAATAATACTTTTCAGAAACTCATGAAGAACAATATAGTACATTTTGCTGCTCAGATTTGAAAGCTTCAGTTGTTGAACGCTTTAACAGAACTCTGAAGGAGCGGATGTGGCGATATTTTACAGCTCACAACACGCATAGATATATCGATATAGTTCAAGATTTAGTAATGGGGTACAACAATAGTTACCATAAGAGTATACATATGAAACCCTCCGAGGTCTCTTCTGAAAACTCTTTTCAAGTCTTTAAAAATCTGTATGGTTTGTTCCCCTTCGCGTAAGAAAAAAATACATTTGAAATTCATTGTGGGGAACTTGGTGCGTATATCCAAGTTGAGGGGTGTTTTCGACAAAAAATATGAGCAAGGCTACAGCGTTGAGTTGTTCACGGTTATCGAATGTCTGCCGCGCATACCCCCGGTCTACAAATTAAAAGATTATGACGGGGAACTTCTAGAGGGATCTTTTTATGAGAAGGAATTACAGAAGGTAAAGGTTGATAAAGACAAAGTGTTTCACGTGGAGGAGATTCTAGATCAAAAAGAGAAAAGGGTCAAAAATGGGTGCTGGTCTGCTGGAAAAACTGGCCCCAAAAGTTCAACAGTTGGGTATTAGAGCACGATGTGGTGGAGGCATCGGGGGTTAATTTAAACCCACATGCATGATAAAATACATCATCATTCGCGTGTACACAGGAGTGCATCATGGAACACAGCGGCTTCTACCTGACTCTCCCCAGTAATGCGTCCGCACATATATCGTAATAATCAGAGTTCGAATTATACAACCAATTTTCCAAAGTCTATAGAGTTATCAGAGGCCTGGGAAGTAGGTCTCAGCGAGATTACATACCCCCATAGCTGGTATAATATCAAAGATAAGGACCGTGATTTTTATTGCAAAAAGTTATCGGAACCTGCAAAACTTATTAAGGTTAAAAAGGGTTCTATAGAACCGTGGACAGGATCGTCTCCGAGTTGAATGAACTCCTAACACTGAACAATATGGAAATATTCCTGATCTACAACCCTATACATAAACGTGTACAAATCTCAGGAGATGCTGCCAGGGGAATAAAGACCGCGGTAATTTAGCCTACATGTTTGTGTACACCGACATCATATCCTATCAAAGGGTCGGAGACATCTGTGTGCCACTCCTGAGAACGGTTCATATAGACGGAAAGGATAGAAAGGATGGGGACATTGTCACTGTCACCTACGACAAGCCACACTACGTACCTGTAAGCAAGAAATATATTGAAAACATTCTTGCAGAGCTTAAAACAGAACGAAAACATAGAATTTACTTATGGTAAAACGATTGTAAAAATCCACGTTAGACCCAGCAAAACCTCGACATATATAATATTAGTATTATATATTTTATATACATAATACAAATAAATTAAAAAGGGTTATGGAACACAGACATCTCGACCCTAACCGTTGTCTCATACTAACCGTTGTTTCATACTATGTTGATCAAGTGGGTAATGGGTTACCCGGCTATTATGGATCCCCAACCATGTACGGTTCGGGGATAGGAGGTATATTTCGTAACCTCTTTAGGATGGTTTTACCCTTTATGAAGAGAGGCCTCAGCATAGCCAAACCGCATTAAAAAAACAGCAGCAAAAAATATAGTAAGTGAGGTTGTAGCCAATGCTATGACCAGAAGGGCGTCACCAGATCTCGAGCGTCAAGAAGGCTCGGGGCTGACGATGATGTCTCGAAGACCGAAAAAGAGACCTCCGGGTATAAGGCGCAGGCTTGCTCCTAAGAAACGGAGGTTAACAGTTAAAAGAAACTCAGTTAGTCAAAGACGGGGTAAAGTGAGGAGGTCTGGACCAAAAACGGTAAAAAGAATACTCGGAAGTATTTTCTAAAAGAACAAGCACCATGGCTCTTTTACACCGCATGTCCTCTGAAGCTATAAAGACAGAGCTCAATCTTTTCACGGCCCCCTTAACCCAACATTCAATAGAGAGGTCCAGTTATGTGGAGATAGCCCCACTCTCTGCCATTACAGACAACGGTCCTATAGAGTGTTTCTCCTTAACCCAGCATTCAATAGAGAGGTCCAGTTATGTGGAGATAGCCCCACTCTCTGCCATTACAGACAACGGTCCTATAGAGTGTTTCTCCTTAACCCAGCATTCAATAGAGAGGTCCAGTTATATGGAGATAGCTCCATTCTCTGCCATTACAGACAACGGTCATATAGAGTGTTTCTCCTTAACCCAACATTCAATAGAGAGGTCCAGTTATGTGGAGATAGCCCCACTCTCTGCCATTACAGACAACGGTCCTATAGAGTGTTTCTCCTTAACCCAGCATTCAATAGAGAGGTCCAGTGATGTGGAGATAGCCCCACTCTCTGCCATTACAGACAACGGTCCTATAGAGTGTTTCTCCTTAACCCAACATTCAATAGAGAGGTCCAGTTATGTGGAGATAGCCCCACTCTCTGCCATTACAG
Organism: Oncorhynchus keta; assembly: GCF_023373465.1. NCBI lineage: Eukaryota > Metazoa > Chordata > Actinopteri > Salmoniformes > Salmonidae > Oncorhynchus > Oncorhynchus keta. The sequence goes on along the minus strand of NC_068450.1, from coordinate 15,815,365 downwards.
ACAACGGTCCTATAGAGTGTTTCTCCTTAACCCAACATTCAATAGAGAGGTCCAGTTATGTGGAGATAGCCCCACTCTCTGCCATTACAGACAACGGTCCTATAGAGTGTTTCTCCTTAACCCAACATTCAGTAGAGAGGTCCAGTTATGTGGAGATAGCCCCCCTCTCTGCCATTACAGACAACGGTCCTATAGAGTGTTTCTCCTTAACCCAACATTCAGTAGAGAGGTCCAGTTATGTGGAGATAGCCCCACTCTCTGCCATTACAGACAACGGTCCTATAGAGTGTTTCTCCTTAACCCAACATTCAATAGAGAGGTCCAGTTATGTGGAGATAGCCCCACTCTCTGCCATTACAGACGACGGTCCCATAGAGTTTTTCATACCAGGCCACGGTGACAACTATCTGGACCTCAACAACACCTTGGTGCATTTGCGTCTAAAAGTGACGAAAAGAGATGGTACTAATATTGCAAACGATGCCAAAGTGAGTCTCATTAATTACACAGTGGCCACCATCTTCTCCCAAGTGGATGTGACTTTGGGTGAACGTCTAATCAGTCAAAGCAGTGCCACATACCCATATAGGGCCATCATGGAACGCTTACTCAACTACTCTGAAGACCCTCTCAAGACTAATTCAGCGCCGGGCTGTTTAGCAAGGATACTGCAGGAGTCTCTATGTAATCGACAGACCCACAGGTGCAAATGAAGGACTGGAGGCAACTGTGCTGAATGTCGAGAGTTTCATCTGCTAGGCCCTATACACTCTGACATTTTCTTTCAAGAACGTTTACTCTTAAATGCGGTTGATTTAAGACTAAAATTGACCAGGGCCAAGGATGAGTTTTGCCTAATGTCTGCACAGGACGGGGACTTTAGTTTAAAAGTGTTGGGGGCCACGCTTTTTATTTAAAAAGTGTCTGTATCTCCGGCAGGTCGTCTGGGTCACTCACAGGCTTTGATGAAAGTAAATGCCCTTTACCCTCTCCAAAGAATTACCATGAAAACCTTTAGCATACCTGTGGGCAGCAGAATCTGCAGTCAAGAAAACCTATTTCTAGGCCCTTTACCACGATACATGGTTATAGGTTTGGTTGATCACTCCTCTAATACTGGCACCTTAAATAAAAACCCATTTAATTTTCAACACTTGTATGTAGCTCTCTGTCAGGACGGACGTCAGGTCGCTGCTAAGGCTTTCCAAACGCAATTTAATAACAACATATCTGTGCAAGAATTTTACAATCTATTCCTGGCTACCAGGGAGGCATCTAAAAGATCTCTCTTTACCTATTGACATAAATGATTTTAAGGGTTACACATTGTATGCTTTCAATTTATCACCTGATGATGACACCTCAGGAAATCTTTCGGTGGTGTCCCAAGGTAACCTCAGGCTGGGAATGCGTTTCCGTACACCTTTAGCCTGTACAGTTAGCATGATTGTTTATGCATGCTCTGATTCAATCTTGGAAGTTAATAGCCGAAGACAGGTCTTAGTGGATTATTATTAAGGATCGTTGAGCAAAGACATGAATACCCAAGAGTTGGAAGGGGTCATGATCCGACTGATTGGAAAACAATTTTGTGGAGTGTTGGCTTGTGATGAATTACCTATGGAGAAATGGACGGAGCGGCCTGCCATGTTTATTGTCAATACCCATCCTAAACACATGCCGGGTGAACATTGGCTAGCTGTGACATTAGAAGAGGAAGGAGGAAGAAAAATGTCAACTTTTTTTTATTCCTATGGCTTTCCCCCCGGTTTTTCACCTTTCCCCAAATATATTAAAGAATTTTTGACCAAAAACGGCTCAAAGATATACTACAGCATCAAACAAGTGCAAGATAACCTTTCCACTACATGCGGTCACCACTGTGTATTCTACCTATGCCAAAGAGACCGGGGAGTTTCTTTTGAAGATGTTATGTCTCTTTATAAGGATGATTTAAGAAGTAATCATAACGTTGTAGCTTGTTTTGTTAGAAAATATCAAAAGTGTTCAAATGTGTATCCTTTAAGACCGTGTAATCAAGGCGTATGCTCACGTCAAATGTTTCAAGAATGCCACAAATGTTAACTTGCTTAATTTTTCAAATAAAATCTATTGAATTTAATCATAGTCATTCAAAAGTCATTCAAAAGTCTAACCACCCAGAGAGATCGGGATTAGGAAAAGGTCCTGAGGCGTTCAGGGGGGTAAATGAGTTATCATCATTCATTTCATAGGGAGGCGGGGTGGTTGGGGCATCTTTAGGGGTGCTGTATCTCATTGAAGGTTTTTGTTTTAAAGCGTGAATCTGTTGACGAAGCTTATAGTTGGGTACACCCGAGAGGGGAATGTTGAGGATGGCCCGGGCCTTAAGAAACTGAAGCCACCCTGGAGTTCTTCTGTCATCAGCAACCTTGTGGGCCGATGTGGTACTTTTAAGCAAGTCAAGCATATGTGAACCCCTGACAACAGAGCCCTGAAGGATAAACTCTACTTTGTCGTTCCAAGTAGCGACCCCATTTGAGTCTTTTATCTTGTTCATAATGTATCTAACATTTTTCCTGTTACGTGCCGGAACATGGGTTAACAAGTCATAAATAACTTTATCTTCAACAGGCATTTGATATTCAGACGGTAAGCTCGCAGGTACAGGCATTACAGGGGCTTGGCTCTCGCTAGGCTCGTCATCTTTTAAAGGGTCCGGTAGGGAAATAGTTAAATGGCCGGTCTCTCTCTCCCCTTGTTTGTGTATTTGTGGACATTATCATAGGGGTTCAATCCTTTTTGATTCAAAATATCCTTCATGGCCATATCCAAATCATTTTCCGCTGTTTGTCTGATATTTTCAGGACCCTGCACTTGTTTTTTAAGTCTATCCAACTCTTGTTGTGGCACCAGATACATTTTATTGGCCATCACCCTCTGTGTTCAACCCCCACGTCTGGCCGCGATAAGGCTGGTGATGAAGGGCACGGCTATACTTAGTAAAGGTAGAATAAAACCGCCAGACTGTTGTATGCTATGTCGTTTCTTTTGAAGACTGACCCTTTTATTGGCAAAGAGTTTGGTTGCAGTCTTTTGTCTCTTTAATTTTTTCAATTGTGTCAGGGTGAGTGGAATGCGTCCTTTGAGAAGATTCAAAGCAATCTCACATAGGGATAATATGAGATCTGAAGAACAGTGACCCAAGATGGCCTTCCGTTCATTAGCTGTAGCCCCAACTAGGCTTCTCAAGAGGGGCAGGTTTATTTTTAAACGCAGAGGCATAGCGGTTACTTTTTAGGAATGTATGCAGCCGGCCACTCCCACGGGAACAGACCTGTTCGTAGCCTCAGGTGTTCTGGAGTATTTGCTTTTAAATCCACGATTAAATAAGAAAATGGCGCTTTGGTAGCGTCCTCGTAGCGTTCCATAAAGTTGGATTTCCTTCCCGGGTACATCTGCTGAGCTAGAGTGTTAATTTGTAGTTTGTCTCTAGGATTTTTTAACAAAACCATGTAATTGGCGTTCAAACTGATGGTGCGGCTATTTTAACCTTGGTGAACCACATTCTGCACCAAGTAAAGCACGGACAGGTTTCTATGATGAGTATATTGGGTAAACGCTCTGGCGGGATGTTCGCTACCTGCAAATAGCATATCGTCCAAAACCAGCAGATTGTTTTTATGAGGAGGGGAAAGTTCATCATCAGACAGGGATTCAGGTTTTCCTTCAACAAACTTGATTTTTATTGTCTTCAACAATTCATCATACAGAGGTTGATAACAAGAATAACACCACACAACATTATCAGGCTTTTGAGATAACACATGTTCAGAATTCTCTAAAATACTTTTTACAAAACAAGTTTTACCACTATTAGAAGGCCCTGCGATTAAGGCCGAAAATGGTAGTTGCAACCGGGGGTCAAAACCTTCTACAGCAGTCATTATATCTTAAGATTTAAGACACACTGCGGCTTGTAGCACAAGTCAGTAGCCAAAGGGCAATGTGGTCCCGTCAGGCAAAAGCAGTCTCTTGTCATAGACAACCCTGAATCTTTTAGTAAGTGGGGAATTCCTCAGATAGAAGCCCTTTTTATCCCTAACAATCTTTTTGTAGGAGCTCAAAATCTCCAAGTCACTATTCCTGTCATTTATGAACCCTTCGACCAAGCGTGTGATTGATTGAAGTTTACATGCGGGGCATTTTCATAGTTTTGAGTCACACCTTTGGCTTTCAACACCACGTGATTCTTTTTAGTCCTAAAAGCATAGCTTTTGGGACCTTAGGAGGACCATTCTGTGATATGGTCACCCTCTTCGAGTTCCCTCGTTAAGCCACCCAGATAGTTGCTGAGTGCGGGGCTCCAATCCCCTTGTTTGCTTACATAGAATACAGAGTCTGTGTCGTGGTAAAGAACCCGCCTCTGAAGCTGCTCCATGAGCGTGTACAGTTCAAGTCGGCCATAGGCCGTGGTAAATGCTGCAAGAAACACATTTACATTACCCGGGGTAGAACCCACTTCTTGTTACGTCGCCATTGCACCAGGGCAATGTCTTGACTCAAGAATGAAAAATGTGAAATTTCGTATTGGTCCGAAAAAACAAATTACAAATATTCTTCGGGATCTTTAATAATCGACATTGTTAGCATATTACATCTCTGCGATAATTTGCCCAAAGCGAATTTAAGTACAATTTCGACTCAATTCGTTTGGTTTTGTTGACCTCTATTCTGTCAGGGTCCAGAAGTATGCCATCTCTGTCGTGATAGTCTTGAATGTACCTGTCTTTGCTCTCTTGATCTGTGACCGATGCAGGATAACCTGAAGCCATTTGCTTGCATCTCAAGAAGGTCATGATGTACTCTTTGAAAAGAGTGTCTGATTTCTTGGAAAAGTTCCACACTTCAAAGATTTTGGCCACACGATACCCCATCTCTAAAGCCTTAGAGAATTCAACTGTGACCCAAACCCCTGTCAGGGCTCTTTCTTGATCTGAGTGATCACATGGGGCTTGCTGTTTGTTTTCACTGCAGGTGCGACAAAGGAGAAAGAAAAGTTTTCCTTGAGGGCCCCTGTAAGGCAACACTGGTATAAACAAACCCCAGTTGCTTTGATCAGACCAAAATAGTTTTGAGGTAAGTCAATTAATAATTTCCGGATGCCTCATAGGATAGCATGAGGAACTCATTACATGAGGATAAAGGGATGTAAAATCTACATATCCTATTGTCTTGTCGGGTTGCGTTACATACAGCAAGGTCAAAGCATTGGTGCCTGTAAAGAATCTAATTTGTCTTGAAACTCTTGGTACATTTCCCCAAAAGTCTTTTGGGTTAGGACACATCAAAGCAATATTTACAACCGTGGAAGAAACTACCGTTGTACTCATACACGGTCTCAACCCCATCAATCTGGGTGTATCCATCTATATGGTAAGAGCCAAACGCCTTCTCCCCCGATTCAAAGCATGTTGAATAAAAATGCCTTTATCCTGGGCCATATACTCCAACCATTGAATGGACCCACTAGAGTATGACTTGAATTGGCGTCGGTAGTTGTCAGGCGAGGGGATTGCTATAGATGATGTAGGCAGAAAGTGTGTACAATAGGTTTTCATGCATGTCGATGCAATAGTTGTACAACTCCAGGGGTCAATGCCTGCATCTTTGATTACCTCTTCTCTGAATCTGAGGCATCCTTCACCAAGTATAACCACACCATTGTCACAGTATTATTCCATCTCTTTATGGAAATCAAAGGGGCCATGTCTTACTGTCTCGTAGCATGTCATGAATCTCTCACGCTCTTTGGGAGACATTTGATCACACCCGTACATTTCGGGGCAGGGATAAGATCCAATATAATGTAGATTCTCCTCAGATGTGAAGAAGTGCGGGGAACCAGCCTTTCACAGAGTTTTCAAAACCCAAGGCCTTTGGCATTTGAGCCAATCTCATGGGTAAGAAGCTTAAACTGTCAATCTATCTCTGGTTGAAGGCGGGGTCTACAAAACACAAGATTTTACTACCTTGAGCTATGACACTGGGTGCAACGCCTTGCTGTATCAAGCGGTTCAGAAGAAGGTCATAGGCTCAAGCATTGTGTGCTATAAACGTGAAGTTTCTGTGCTGGGGTTTTAGAAAGAGCAGTGTACAATTGGATCCCTCTGCCGACCCATTTTCACCCTTGAAAGTCATGGTAGATACAAAAATAGGTAAATGAACCCCCGATTGCTGATTTGTCTCAAAATCATAGAACACATATTTCTCGGAATGTTCTTCTTCAGCCAAGGGCTGAATATAACACTCGTGTGGCACTTCTTGAACCACTTCAGTGTCTCTGCTTTTCAAAGGCCCTTTACAGATTGGACAATGTATGATTCCACACACATGCGGTTTAGGGCTATCTATTTTAAGGTTGTAATTGCAATGACATTTTGGGCATTTCTTGTTAATGTCACAACTGCTTACAGATTTACAGGCCTTGGGGTGCCATGTTTCAATTTTGTGTTTATCATAACAGTAGGCCGAACGACATGTGCGGTGGCAATCCTCACAGGGTGTCAAGTTTAAGGGTTTCATTGGGCAATTTGCATCCTGACATACTGAACAGTTATAATGGCACGAGTGTCCCCCTTTCGGGTGTAGCCAGTATGGCAGGATGGACACACATATGGTGCCCCTATGAACGCCGTGATGTTGGTAACGGTGTAGTAATGTTCGTTTTGCACATAAAAGTACAGAATCTGAGGATGCGGTTGGGGATTGTTTTGGAACTTCAAGAGAGCTGCATTAGCTCTACTGTGGTACAAAACCACAATCTTGATATTCATAAAGTTTTCAAATTTGACTATGTCAGAGAAAGCCACAGCATCCTGTATACCGAGACCCACGGCCGTTTGGAGCTCTCTAGACTTTTGCAATGCCGTCAGATCAGTACATCCAGGGTTAAGTAAATGCGCTAGGCCTATTGCAAAACATAGCTTATTACCTGGATTGTGAACGTTTATGAGGTAGGCCCTTTTATTGCTTATGATTTCTGACTGCATTAGGCTATCAAGCTTCCTTCTCTGCCCACCACCACCCTGGGGTTGACGTATTATTTGCACTACAACCTCGAGGGTCCGATCTGCTATGACGGCTAAATTTGACTGAACAAGGCGTTCTAGCAGTGCTATAAATTGTTCAAGATCTGCTTCGCCATTGGGTAAAATTAGAGATACTGTGTTATGCAGGCTATCTCCACAAATTTCCAACTGTAAGACATCACGTGTTTCACCATATTATCTTGCCCTGTCTAACAGATCGTTCAGAGTGTCCAATATCATTACGTAAAACACAGCATAGTCAAGATTCTGATTCACCCATAGGAAATTGAAAAACGGTCGATTCTCTGTATTGTTGAATTCATTCCGATACACAACCCGGACACGTCTATCAATACCATCTCCCTCCAGATTTATTAGACAATTTTCCAATTCCCCAAAAACATGATGTGGCGTTTCAGACTCTACGGACATGGCCGTTAACAGTTGGGATGTCGCTGTTGGTGTAGTGGGTGCCGAAAATGTCCGGATCTCGTTCATCCGATTAATTAGGGTTACGAGGGCTTCGGGAATCCCCTGACTCGAGTCCCTGACTCGTTCATACGATTAATTAGGGTTACGTGGGCTTCGGGAATCCCTGACTTGAGTCCCTGACTCTTTCATATGATTAATTAGGGTTACGAGGGCTTCGGGAATCCCTGACTCGAGTCCCTGACTCGTTCATCTTATTAATTAGGGCTACGAGGGCTTCGGGAATCCCTGACTCGAGTCCCTGACTCGTTCATACGATTAATCATTTCTAGGAGTTCGGCTGGAATCTGTGATAATATGCTTTCATCTATCGGTATTATGTCTGTTACCCCCGCCTCGTTCATACTTTTAATAATTTCTAGGAGTTCTGACGATATCTGTGATAAGAGGCTTTCAACTGTCTCAACTTGTTCCTGTGGTTCTGCCATTTGGATAATTAAGGATGTGCGTTTTTGGGTATTTCTGGAATGATCCGTGTTACATATATGATTTTAGCGCCTGTATTTGCATTTTTAATCGGTTTGCTGTTTGACATGCGTGGAATTGTACTATGCCAGAATAACATATCGTCTCGGTACTGTCTCTCAAGTAAAAACCCATGTCGTTTGTATAGCAAAACGTTCCTCGATTTCAAAGCCCCGGAAAAGACTGTGAAAAACCTGATGTTGACGCCATAGAATTGTCGGGGTCAAGAAGGTTGGCCGCATCACAGAATAACTGGTCGTCAACCTCTGAAATGTCATTAAAAACAGGGATATCCTCCGCTTTGGTTGTTTCATTGGGAATGTTCGGTGAGCCGGAATCCCCCAGCTGTATGTGGCCTTGTATGCCGTTTTCTCCGGGGAGGAGTCTGAAAGAAAATAATACATACAAAATAGGTTATTAAATATAAAAATATGTTAGATACAACGCCTTTTACACATATTCTATCAAAAGAGGTATAACTAATAAAAGACGTATAACTAATAACAAATGTATAATGGTCTCATACCGTATCCATAGAGCGGCAGTTCTTGAATCCGTACATTTTCAGCCCTGTAGCCCTTCTTGGGCCGGGGTGATTCTGCGCAATGCACTTGGGCCACAGTTATGCGTTGGTTGTTGGGACATGGAATGTGTAGCGAGTGGTTGAGGTTCCCGGGGAAGTTAAATTCTCTGTTCGCATGTGCTGGAAAAATTGTTCTTGCATCCAAGTCACCCGTTGTGTCAGTTGTCCATAACGATGCCTTTATCCTTCTTGGCTCTATGTCGGCTGTAAATACAAAAAATAGCTTTTAAAATAGTACACACTATTTTTTTTAAATTTCTAAATATTCTTGGGTATGTGATTATTTGGTCTTACGTCGAAAATATGCTGATGGCGATTGGCTGCCGGGGTTTTGAGACTGAGAATCTAACTCATTGCGTTCCAGATCTGTTAAACCTCTTAAAAGCTGCGTAAATGTTGGGGAGCTTAACAAACGTTAGATAATATTAACAGTTATACAATATATATACACTTGAACTTATATGGGCATTTGGCCTGAAATACGTACCTAAAAATATCGTTGTCCCCGTTTTAAAACACAAATAACTTGTGTTTAATATTACAATAATATCACGATAATATTCAAACAAAACTTAAAATATATTTTTCACTTACTCACCTCCAGAAATATCCATTCGTTCAGAGTTTCCAAGTCGTTCAAATATCCAAGTCGTTCAGAGTGCCCACTTTTCATTTTTTAATATATGAATATTCTTGGGTATGTGATTATTAGATTGACCTGACAGCCTGGGACTGTCTCTCTGTCTTCCCCTCGACATATAGATTGACCTGACAGCCTGGGACTGTCTCTCTGTCTTCCCCTCAACATTTAGATTGACCTGACAGCCTGGGACTGTCTATCTGTCTTCCCCTCAACATTTAGATTGACCTGACAGCCTGGGACTGTCTCTCTGTCTTCCCCTCAACATTTAGATTAAGCTGACAGCCTAGGACTGTCTCTCTGTCTTCCCCTCAACATTTAGATTGACCTGACAGCCTGGGACTGTCTCTCTGTCTTCCTCTCAACATTTAGATTGACCTAACCTGACAGCCTGGGACTGTCTCTCTGTCTTCTCCTCAACATTTAGATTGATCTGACAGCCTGGGATTGTCTGTCTGTCTTCCCCTCAACATTAAGATTGACCTGACAGCCTGGGGCTGTCTCTAAGTCTTCCCCTCAACAGTTAGATTAACCTGACAGCCTGGGACTGTCTCTCTGTCTTCCTCAATATTTAGATTGACCTGACAGCCTGGGACTGTCGCTCTGTCTTCCTCTCAACATTTAGATTGACCTGACAGCCTGGGGCTGTCCCTCTGTCTTCCCCTCACAGCCTGGGACTGTCTCTCTGTCTTCCCCTCAATATTTAGATTGACCTGACAGCCTGGGACTGTCGCTCTGTCTTCCTCTCAACATTTAGATTGACCTGACAGCCTGGGACTGTCTCTCTGTCTTCCCTCAACATTTAGATTGACCTGACAGCCTGGGACTGTCTGTCTGTCTTCCACTCAACATTTAGATTGACCTGACAGGCTGGGACTGTCTGTCTGTCTTCCCCTCAACATTTAGATTGACCTGACAGCCTGGGACTGTCTCTCTGTCTTCCCCTCAACATATAGATTGACCTGACAGCCTGGGACTGTCTCTCTGTCTTCCCCTCAACATTTATATTGACCTGACAGCCTGGGACTGTCTCTCTGTCTTCCCCTCAACAGTTAGATTAAACTGACAGCCTGGGACTGTCTCTCTGTCTTCCCCTCAATATTTAGATTGACCTGACAGCCTGGGACTGTCTATCTGTCTTCCCCTCGACATTTAGATTGACCTGACAACCTGGGACTGTCTCTCTGTCTTCCCCTCAACATTTAGATTGTCCTGACAGCCTGGGACTGTACCCTGTCTTCCCCTCAACATTTAGATTGACCTGACAGCCTGGGACTGTCTCTCTGTCTTCCCCTCAACATTTAGATTGACCTGACAGCCCGGGACTGTCTCTCTGTCTTCCCCTCAAGATTTAGATTGACCTGACAGCCTGGGACTGTCTCTCTGTCTTCTCCTCAACATTTAGATTGATCTGACAGCCTGGGACTGTCTCTCTGTCTTCCCCTCAACATTTAGTTTGACCTCACAGCCTGGTACTGTCTCTCTGTCTTCCCCTCAACATTTAGATTGACCTGACAGCCCGGGACTGTCTCTCTGTCTTCCCTCAACATTTAGATTGACCTGACAGCCTGGGACTGTCTATCTGTCTTCCCCTCAACATTTAGATTGACCTGACAGCCTGGGACTGTCTATCTGTCTTCCCCTCGACATTTAGATTGACCTGACAACCTGGGACTGTCTCTCTGTCTTCCCCTCAACATTTAGATTGTCCTGACAGCCTGGGACTGTACCCTGTCTTCCCCTCAACATTTAGATTGACCTGACAGCCTGGGACTGTCTCTCTGTCTTCCCCTCAACATTTAGATTGACCTGACAGCCTGGGACTGTCTCTCTGTCTTCCCCTCAACATTTAGTTTGACCTGACAGCCTGGTACTGTCTTTCTGTCTTCCCCTCAACATTTAGATTGACCTGACAGCCTGGGACTGTCTCTCTGTCTTCCCCTCAACATTTAGATTGATCTGACAGCCTGGGACTGTCTCTCTGTCTTCCCCTCAACATTTAGTTTGACCTCACTGCCTGGTACTGTCTCTCTGTCTTCCCCTCAACATTTAGTTTGACCTGACAGCCTGGTACTGTCTTTCTGTCTTCCCCTCAACATTTAGATTGACCTGACAGCCCGGGACTGTCTCTCTGTCTTCCCCTCAAGATTTAGATTGACCTGACAGCCTGGGACTGTCTCTCTGTCTTCCCCTCAACATTTAGATTGACCTGACAGCCTGGGACTGTCTATCTGTCTTCCCCTCAACATTTAGTTTGACCTCACAGCCTGGGACTGTCTCTCTGTCTTCCCCTCAACATTTAGATTGACCTGACAGCCTGGGACTGTCTATCTGTCTTCCCCTCAACATTTAGATTGACCTGACAGCCTGGGACTGTCTATCTGTCTTCCCCTCGACATTTAGATTGACCTGACAACCTGGGACTGTCTCTCTGTCTTCCCCTCAACATTTAGATTGTCCTGACAGCCTGGGACTGTACCCTGTCTTCCCCTCAACATTTAGATTGACCTGACAGCCTGGGACTGTCTCTCTGTCTTCCCCAACATTTAGTTTGACCTGACAGCCTGGTACTGTCTTTCTGTCTTCCCCTCAACATTTAGATTGACCTGACAGCCTGGGACTGTCTCTCTGTCTTCTCCTCAACATTTAGATTGATCTGACAGCCTGGGACTGTCTCTCTGTCTTCCCCTCAACATTTAGTTTGACCTCACAGCCTGGTACTGTCTCTCTGTCTTCCCCTCAACATTTAGATTGACCTGACAGCCCGGGACTGTCTCTCTGTCTTCCCCTCAACATTTAGATTTACCCGACAGCCTGGGACTGTCTCTCTGTCTTCTCCTCAACATTTAGATTGATCTGACAGCCTGGGACTGTCTCTCTGTCTTCCCCTCAACATGTAGATTGACCTGACAGCCTGGGACTGTCTCTCTGTCTTCCCCTCAACATTTAGATTGACCTAACCTGACAGCCTGGGACTTTCTCTCTGTCTTCCCCTCAACAGTTAGATTGACCTGACAGCCTGGGACTGTCTCTCTTTCTTCCCCTCAACATTTAGATTGACCTAACCTGACAGCCTGGGACTGTCTCTCTGTCTTCCTCAACATTTAGATTGACCTGACAGCCTGGGACTTTCTCTCTGTCTTCCCCTCAACATTTAGATTGAACTAACCTGACAGCCTGGGACTATCTCTCTGTCTTCCCCTCAACATTTAGATTGACCTAACCTGACAGCCTGGGACTGTCTCTCTGTCTTCCCCTCGACATTTAGATTGACCTGACAACCTGGGACTGTCTCTCTGTCCTCCCCTAAACATATAGATTGACCTGACAGCCCGGGACGGTCTCTCTGTCTTCTCCTCAACATTTAGATTGACCTGACAGCCTGGGACTGTCTCTCTGTCTTCCCCTCAACATTTATATTGACCTGACAGCCTGGGACTGTCTCTCTGTCTTCCCTCAACAGTTAGATTAAACTGACAGCCTGGGACTGTCTCTCTGTCTTCCCCTCAATATTTAGATTGACCTGACAGCCTGGGACTGTCTATCTGTCTTCCCCTCGACATTTAGATTGACCTGACAACCTGGGACTGTCTCTCTGTCTTCCCCTCAACATTTAGATTGTCCTGACAGCCTGGGACTGTACCCTGTCTTCCCCTCAACATTTAGATTGACCTGACAGCCTGGGACTGTCTCTCTGTCTTCCCCTCAACATTTAGATTGACCTGACAGCCCGGGACTGTCTCTCTGTCTTCCCCTCAAGATTTAGATTGACCTGACAGCCTGGGACTGTCTCTCTGTCTTCTCCTCAACATTTAGATTGATCTGACAGCCTGGGACTGTCTCTCTGTCTTCCCCTCAACATTTAGTTTGACCTCACAGCCTGGTACTGTCTCTCTGTCTTCCCCTCAACATTTAGATTGACCTGACAGCCCGGGACTGTCTCTCTGTCTTCCCCTCAACATTTAGATTGACCTGACAGCCTGGGACTGTCTATCTGTCTTCCCCTCAACATTTAGATTGACCTGACAGCCTGGGACTGTCTATCTGTCTTCCCCTCGACATTTAGATTGACCTGACAACCTGGGACTGTCTCTCTGTCTTCCCCTCAACATTTAGATTGTCCTGACAGCCTGGGACTGTACCCTGTCTTCCCCTCAACATTTAGATTGACCTGACAGCCTGGGACTGTCTCTCTGTCTTCCCTCAACATTTAGATTGACCTGACAGCCTGGGACTGTCTCTCTGTCTTCCCCTCAACATTTAGTTTGACCTGACAGCCTGGTACTGTCTTTCTGTCTTCCCCTCAACATTTAGATTGACCTGACAGCCTGGGACTGTCTCTCTGTCTTCCCCTCAACATTTAGATTGATCTGACAGCCTGGGACTGTCTCTCTGTCTTCCCCTCAACATTTAGTTTGACCTCACAGCCTGGTACTGTCTCTCTGTCTTCCCCTCAACATTTAGTTTGACCTGACAGCCTGGTACTGTCTTTCTGTCTTCCCCTCAACATTTAGATTGACCTGACAGCCCGGGACTGTCTCTCTGTCTTCCCCTCAACATTTAGATTGACCTGACAGCCTGGGACTGTCTATCTGTCTTCCTCAACATTTAGATTGACCTGACAGCCTGGGACTGTCTATCTGTCTTCCCCTCGACATTTAGATTGACCTGACAACCTGGGACTGTCTCTCTGTCTTCCCCTCAACATTTAGATTGTCCTGACAGCCTGGGACTGTACCCTGTCTTCCCCTCAACATTTAGATTGACCTGACAGCCTGGGACTGTCTCTCTGTCTTCCCCTCAACATTTAGATTGACCTGACAGCCTGGGACTGTCTCTCTGTCTTCCCCTCAACATTTAGTTTGACCTGACAGCCTGGTACTGTCTTTCTGTCTTCCCCTCAACATTTAGATTGACCTGACAGCCTGGGACTGTCTCTCTGTCTTCCTCAACATTTAGATTGATCTGACAGCCTGGGACTGTCTCTCTGTCTTCCCCTCAACATTTAGTTTGACCTCACAGCCTGGTACTGTCTCTCTGTCTTCCCCTCAACATTTAGTTTGACCTGACAGCCTGGTACTGTCTTTCTGTCTTCCCCTCAACATTTAGATTGACCTGACAGCCCGGGACTGTCTCTCTGTCTTCCCCTCAAGATTTAGATTGACCTGACAGCCTGGGACTGTCTCTCTGTCTTCCCCTCAACATTTAGATTGACCTGACAGCCTGGGACTGTCTATCTGTCTTCCCCTCAACATTTAGTTTGACCTCACAGCCTGGGACTGTCTCTCTGTCTTCCCCTCAACATTTAGATTGACCTGACAGCCTGGGACTGTCTATCTGTCTTCCCCTCAACATTTAGATTGACCTGACAGCCTGGGACTGTCTATCTGTCTTCCCCTCGACATTTAGATTGACCTGACAACCTGGGACTGTCTCTCTGTCTTCCCCTCAACATTTAGATTGTCCTGACAGCCTGGGACTGTACCCTGTCTTCCCCTCAACATTTAGATTGACCTGACAGCCTGGGACTTTCTCTCTGTCTTCCCCTCAACATTTAGTTTGACCTGACAGCCTGGTACTGTCTTTCTGTCTTCCCCTCAACATTTAGATTGACCTGACAGCCTGGGACTGTCTCTCTGTCTTCTCCTCAACATTTAGATTGATCTGACAGCCTGGGACTGTCTCTCTGTCTTCCCCTCAACATTTAGTTTGACCTCACAGCCTGGTACTGTCTCTCTGTCTTCCCCTCAACATTTAGATTGACCTGACAGCCCGGGACTGTCTCTCTGTCTTCCCCTCAACATTTAGATTTACCTGACAGCCTGGGACTGTCTCTCTGTCTTCTCCTCAACATTTAGATTGATCTGACAGCCTGGGACT
This sequence comes from Oncorhynchus keta, assembly GCF_023373465.1. Taxonomy (NCBI): domain Eukaryota; kingdom Metazoa; phylum Chordata; class Actinopteri; order Salmoniformes; family Salmonidae; genus Oncorhynchus; species Oncorhynchus keta. The sequence goes on along the minus strand of NC_068450.1, from coordinate 15,800,238 downwards.
GTCTCTCTGTCTTCCCCTCAACATGTAGTTGACCTGACAGCCTGGGACTGTCTCTCTGTCTTCCCCTCAACATTTAGATTGACCTAACCTGACAGCCTGGGACTTTCTCTCTGTCTTCCCCTCAACAGTTAGATTGACCTGACAGCCTGGGACTGTCTCTCTTTCTTCCCCTCAACATTTAGATTGACCTAACCTGACAGCCTGGGACTGTCTCTCTGTCTTCCCCTCAACATTTAGATTGAACTAACCTGACAGCCTGGGACTATCTCTCTGTCTTCCCCTCAACATTTAGATTGACCTAACCTGACAGCCTGGGACTGTCTCTCTGTCTTCCCCTCGACATTTAGATTGACCTGACAACCTGGGACTGTCTCTCTGTCCTCCCCTAAACATATAGATTGACCTGACAGCCCGGGACGGTCTCTCTGTCTTCTCCTCAACATTTAGATTGACCTGACAGCCTGGGACTGTCTCTCTGTCTTCCCTCAACATTTAGATTGTCCTGACAGCCTGGGACTGTACCCTGTCTTCCCCTCAACATTTAGTTTGACCTGACAGCCTGGTACTGTATTTCTGTCTTCCCCTCAACATTTAGATTGACCTGACAGCCCGGGACTGTCTCTCTGTCTTCCCCTCAAGATTTAGATTGACCTGACAGCCTGGGACTGTCTCTCTGTCTTCTCCTCAACATTTAGATTGATCTGACAGCCTGGGACTGTCTCTCTGTCTTCCCCTCAACATTTAGTTTGACCTCACAGCCTGGTACTGTCTCTCTGTCTTCCCCTCAACATTTAGTTTGACCTGACAGCCTGGTACTGTCTTTCTGTCTTCCCCTCAACATTTAGATTGACCTGACAGCCTGGGACTGTCTCTCTGTCTTCTCCTCAACATTTAGATTGATCTGACAGCCTGGGACTGTACCCTGTCTTCCCTCAACATTTAGATTGACCTGACAGCCTGGGACTTTCTCTCTGTCTTCCCCTCAACATTTAGTTTGACCTGACAGCCTGGTACTGTCTTTCTGTCTTCCCCTCAACATTTAGATTGACCTGACAGCCTGGGACTGTCTCTCTGTCTTCTCCTCAACATTTAGATTGATCTGACAGCCTGGGACTGTCTCTCTGTCTTCCCCTCAACATTTAGTTTGACCTCACAGCCTGGTACTGTCTCTCTGTCTTCCCCTCAACATTTAGATTGACCTGACAGCCCGGGACTGTCTCTCTGTCTTCCCCTCAACATTTAGATTTACCTGACAGCCTGGGACTGTCTCTCTGTCTTCTCCTCAACATTTAGATTGATCTGACAGCCTGGGACTGTCTCTCTGTCTTCCCCTCAACATGTAGATTGACCTGACAGCCTGGGACTGTCTCTCTGTCTTCCCCTCAACATTTAGATTGACCTAACCTGACAGCCTGGGACTTTCTCTCTGTCTTCCCCTCAACAGTTAGATTGACCTGACAGCCTGGGACTGTCTCTCTTTCTTCCCCTCAACATTTAGATTGACCTAACCTGACAGCCTGGGACTGTCTCTCTGTCTTCCCCTCAACATTTAGATTGACCTGACAGCCTGGGACTTTCTCTCTGTCTTCCCCTCAACATTTAGATTGAACTAACCTGACAGCCTGGGACTATCTCTCTGTCTTCCCCTCAACATTTAGATTGACCTAACCTGACAGCCTGGGACTGTCTCTCTGTCTTCCCCTCGACATTTAGATTGACCTGACAACCTGGGACTGTCTCTCTGTCCTCCCCTAAACATATAGATTGACCTGACAGCCCGGGACGGTCTCTCTGTCTTCTCCTCAACATTTAGATTGACCTGACAGCCTGGGACTGTCTCTCTGTCTTCCCCTCAACATTTAGATTGAACTAACCTGACAGCCTGGGACTATCTCTCTGTCTTCCCCTCAACATTTAGATTGACCTAACCTGACAGCCTGGGACTGTCTCTCTGTCTTCTCCTCAACATTTAGATTGATCTGACAGCCTGGGACTGTCTCTCTGTCTTCCCCTCAACATGTAGATTGACCTGACAGCCTGGGACTGTCTCTCTGTCTTCCCCTCAACATTCAGATTGACCCGACAGCCTGGGACTGTCTCTCTGTTTTCCCCTCAACATTTAGATTGACCTAACCTGACAGCCTGGGACTTTCTCTCTGTCTTCCCCTCAACAGTTAGATTGACCTGACAGCCTGGGACTGTCTCTCTTTCTTCCCCTCAACATTTAGATTGACCTAACCTGACAGCCTGGGACTGTCTCTCTGTCTTCCCCTCAACATTTAGATTGACCTGACAGCCTGGGACTTTCTCTCTGTCTTCCCCTCAACATTTAGATTGAACTAACCTGACAGCCTGGGACTATCTCTCTGTCTTCCCCTCAACATTTAGATTGACCTAACCTGACAGCCTGGGACTGTCTCTCTGTCTTCCCCTCGACATTTAGATTGACCTGACAACCTGGAACTGTCTCTCTGTCCTCCCCTAAACATATAGATTGACCTGACAGCCCGGGACGGTCTCTCTGTCTTCTCCTCAACATTTAGATTGACCTGACAGCCCGGGACTGTCTCTCTGTCTTCCCCTCAACATTTAGATTGACCTGACAGCCT
>NC_068450.1:15440129-15492629 GCF_023373465.1 Oncorhynchus keta | reverse complement strand
CTCTGTCTGAGCCTTAGTCTCTGGAGCTCCTGATGTCTCTGTCTGAGCCGTAGTCTCTGGAGCTCCTGATGTCTCTGTCTGGGCCGTAGTCTCTGGAGCTCCTGATGTCTCTGTCTGGGCTGTAGTCTCTGGAGCTCCTGATGTCTCTGTCTGAGCCGTAGTCTCTGGAGATCCTGATGTCTCTGTCTCTGTCTGAGCCGTAGTCTCTGGAGCTCCTGATGTCTCTGTCTCTGTCTGAGCCGTAGTCTCTGGAGCTCCTGATGTCTCTGTCTGAGCCGTAGTCTCTGGAGCTCCTGATGTCTCTGTCTGAGCCGTAGTCTCTGGAGCTCCTGATGTCTCTGTCTGAGCCGTAGTCTCTGGAGCCCCTGATGTCTATATCTCTGTCTGAGCCGTAGTCTCTGGAGCTCCTGATGTCTCTGTCTGAGCCGTAGTCTCTGGAGCTCCTGATGTCTCTGTCTGAGCCGTAGTCTCTGGAGCCCCTGATGTCTATATATCTGTCTGAGCCGTAGTCTCTGGAGCTCCTGATGTCTATATCTCTGTCTGAGCCGTAGTCTCTGGAGCCCCTGATGTCTATATCTCTGTCTGAGCCGTAGTCTCTGGAGCCCCTGATGTCTCTGTCTGAGCCGTAGTCTCTGGAGCTCCTGATGTCTCTGTCTGAGCCGTAGTCTCTGGAGATCCTGATGTCTCTGTCTGGGCTGTAGTCTCTGGAGCCCCTGATGTCTCTGTCTGAGCCGTAGTCTCTGGAGATCCTGATGTCTCTGTCTGAGCCGTAGTCTCTGGAGCTCCTGATGTCTCTGTCTGGGCTGTAGTCTCTGGAGCCCCTGATGTCTCTGTCTGAGCCGTAGTCTCTGGAGCTCCTGATGTCTCTGTCTCTGTCTGAGCCGTAGTCTCTGGAGCTCCTGATGTCTCTGTCTGAGCCGTAGTCTCTGGAGCTCCTGATGTCTCTGTCTCTGTCTGAGCCGTAGTCTCTGGAGCTCCTGATGTCTCTGTCTGAGCCGTAGTCTCTGGAGCTCCTGATGTCTCTGTCTGAGCCGTAGTCTCTGGAGCTCCTGATGTCTCTGTCTGGGCCGTAGTCTCTGGAGCTCCTGATTTCTATATCTCTGTCTGAGCCGTGGTCTCTGGAGCCTCTCTAGCCACCTGGTGGAAGGGACTTTGCGGATCTGAGGCTCTTTTCCCTGTTGCCTCCATCATCCTCCAAATCTCACCAACATCAGCCGCTTCAGAGCGCAACTGGTCCTTGTTTGGGAGCACACACACCAATGCACGCAACAGACTGACCAATAAAAGGGTTGAAAAATGATTTGCCATCCGGGCAAATTTGAGGCTTTTTGAGCCTGACAACGAGCCATCCTTAACAAGGTTGGAAAGTGACTGTGAAGATGAGGCCTCAGAGTCTGATGTTCAAGAGGTGGACATTGAGGAGGTCCAGGGAGAAGACATGGAAACCTGAGAGGAAGACAACCAAAGCTTTACAGATGTATGTTGAAAACATTTTTGGGAGATGCAATGGATCATTGGATCAATATTCCCTTTCTTTTGTTGTTCAGTGAAATCATCCCATGTGACGAGTCAACTCATTTAATTAAAGTTCAATTCATAATTAAATTGGGGGGGGGGTTCTATTGGAAGGATTTAATCATTTGCAAGTATGTCTAATTATGATAAGGTAAAATGTTTATGTTTGTCTCCATATGATATGGTAAATATATCCAATGCAATGTATGAAAATGTATGCACTCACAACTGTATGAAATGTATGTCCTCACTACTGTATGAAATGTATGCACTCACAACTGTATGAAATGTATGTACTCACTACTGTATGAAATGTATGTACTCACTACTGTATGAAATGTATGTACTCACTACTGTATGAAATGTATGCACTCACTACTGTATGAAATGTATGCACTCACAACTGTATGAAATGTATGTACTCACTACTGCATGAAATGTATGTACTCACTACTGTATGAAATGTATGTACTCACTACTGTATGAAATGTATGTACTCACTACTGTATGTCGCTCTGGATAAGAGTGGCTGCTAAAATGACTAAAAAGTATAATGTAAAAGTTTGAACTCAGCTCTGGTCCACTGGGCTGCTCCACTGGGCTGCTCCAATGGGCTGCTCTACTGGGCTGCTCCACTGGGCTGCTCCACTGGGCTGCTCTACTGGGCTGCTCCACTGGGCTGCTCCACTGGGCTGCTCCACTGGGCTGCTCCACTGGGCTGCTCTACTGGGCTGCTCCACTGGGCTGCTCTACTGGGCTGCTCCACTGGGCTGCTCCACTGGGCTGCTCTACTGGGCTGGCCACTGGGCTGCTCCACTGGTCTGCTCCACTGGGCTGCTCTACTGGGCTGCTCTACTGGACTGCTCCACTGGGCTGGCCACTGGGCTGCTCCACTGGTCTGCTCCACTGGGCTGCTCCACTGGGCTGCTCTACTGGGCTGCTCCACTGGGCTGCTCCACTGGGCTGGCCACTGGGCTGCTCCACTGGTCTGCTCCACTGGGCTGCTCTACTGGGCTGCTCTACTGGACTGCTCCTCTGGGCTGCTCCACTGGGGAGTGCTCCACTGGGCTGCTCCACTGGGGAGTGCTCCACTGGGCTGCTCGACTGGGCTGCTCTACTGGGCTGCTCTACTGGGCTGCTTTACTGGACTGCTCTACTGGGCTGCTCTACTGGGCTGCTCCTCTGGGCTGCTCCTCTGGGCTTCTCTACTGGGCTGCTCCACTGGGCTGATATTGAGAGTCAGTACCGGCAGGAGGGGATGGGAAAGGAGTGTGTGTGTGAGGGGGGGTTTGGATGAGTGAATGAACACGCTGGTGTACGTATATGCATGTGTATGCATCCCTGAATGAGTGAGGGATGGAGGGCTGGACTGGCTGACTGAGCCTTATAACTAGCATACAGTATATTTGAGGGATGACAGGGGGAAGGATTGACGGAGTGGGCATGTGGATGTGTTTGTGACTAACTGACTGAGCCTTATACAGTAACTGGCATACAGTATATTTGAGGGATGACAGGGGGAAGGATTGACGGAGTGGGCATGTGGATGTGTTTGTGACTAACTGACTGAGCCTTATACAGTAACTGGCATACAGTATATTTGAGGGATGACAGGGGGAAGTATTGACAGAGTGGGCATGTGTCTGTGCATGTGTTTGTGACTAACTGACGGAGCCTTATATATATACACACATCTGATATCCAAGGCAGACAGCTTTCCCAAATATAGGTCAAATATATTCATTCTGAAGGCTTCTTTCCCTGACTGTCTATATGATACTGCATGTGTGAGGGGGATGCTTTAATTAAGGTTAAATAATGTAGTATCTCATTCTCAGCCTCCATCCCTCCACGTTATGTCCCAATACAAGCTAGGCCACACACTGTGGCCTCTACAGCTAGTCAGTATACAATTTTAACCACTGTGACCTCTCTCTCTCTCTCTCTCTATCTCACACACACACACACACACACACACACACACACACACACACACACACACACACACACACACACACACACACACACACACACACACACACACACACACACACACACACACACACACACACACACACACACACCTAAAAGGAAGCGATTCCCAAACCTTCCATAACAAAGCCATCACCTACAGAGAGGTGAACCTGGAGAAGAGTCTCCTAAGCAAGCTGGTCACACTGTTCGAATGAAATGGTAGTAGTGCTGTTTACCAAGAAGTTCTCAGAATGAGCAGGCTTCTCAGAATGATTAGGTTTCTCTGAAGGCTTCTCAGAATGATCAGGTTTCTCTGAATGAGCAGGCTTCTCAGGCTTCTCAGAATGATCAGGCTTCTCAGAATGAGCATGCTTCTCAGGATTATCAGGCTTCTCAGAATGAGCAGGCTTCTCAGAATGAGCAGGTTTCTCTGAAGGCTTCTCAGAATGATCAGGTTTTTCAGAATGATCAGGTTTTTCAGAATGATCAGGCTTCTCTGAAGGTTTCTCAGAATGATCAGTTCTAAACTTCTATCCACTTATGGAGCACAACCAGAGTAAAATCACATGTCAAATACTTTCCCATACTTAGAATAGTCCCAAAAGTGCAAATTCCAGGCAAATTTAAACCCAAAAGTAGGCCTATTTCACCCAGATCCGAGTTACAGTCAGTGGTGTGACGTTAGCATTCATAAGTGTTGTCCTGTCCTAACTAGACTACATCATGCTATAGGATAAAACCCCAGACAGGACACAGACCCTATATGACAGCTCACACAGTTAAGGTCAGAAGCACGGATAAAGCATATAGGCCTATATGCAGTATAGTTCACCATATGATCAACAACTTAAAGAGATCTATACTAGACATCTAAACTCCCCTCCCCTATCGACCACAATACACACAGCTCCTGAGTCTCTACCTACCTTCGGTGTGGCATGTGGAAGATAGAATGGTGGTGGGAGGGCGGAAGAGGTACGGGAGATAACGGGAAAAACATTTCATCTTCTTCTCCGGTTAGCAGAAAGCAGTGCTCCGGTGTTGGCTCCACATCCGAACTGCCGCAAAAGAGAGACCGGAGACCGGAGACAGGAGAGGGATGGAACGAGCTGGAACTGCTCGTGCTATGACCGCATCACTGTCACCCAGGCAGACAGTGCGAGCCGAGCATGGTCAGAACCCTTTATAACAGCGCGCTGATATCCGTGACAAGGCCTTTTGCTTCGGTGTTCATCCCGTTTTTATCTGCATGGTGTCATTTTATCCCGTGTCGCGCAGGCCAGGACTGGGGGTTGTTGCGCCTCTTTTACCCGTTATCTGATGGGAGTCGGTAGGGAGGGGACCGGAGAGGGGGTACGGGGTAGTGTGTAGCGGAGTTGGAAATTGCCTGGTCTCGGCGTGATTCAAATTAACCTATGCCCTCTTCTTAAATAGCCTATATAATTGTATAATTTAGAGAGCGAAGTGAAGCGAAGTAGCCCAAATAATTTTGTCATTTAGAGCGCGAAGTGAATAGGAAATTCCGCAACTCTTTAAAGACAGAGGTTGATAGCCTAACTTATATATAGTTAAAGTGTTTCAGCCCTTCATGGGTTTTAGGCTTGGATACAGGAGAATATATATAGATATATTGTTTTAATAAACTGACAAATGGGCTAGATGAGGGTGATTAATACTTGTCAAGCAAGCCACAATAAACAGGCTACAATGTACACTGAACAAAAATATGAACGCAACATCCAACAATTTCAACGTTTTTACTGAGTTACAGTTCATATAAGGAAATACATTTATTTCAATTGACTTATTAGGCCCTAATCTATGGATTTCACATGACTGGGCAGGGGTGCAGCCATGGGTGGGCCTTGGAGGGCTTAGGCCCACCCACGTGGCCCACCCACTTACACATATTTAGCAGATGTAATTGCGTGTGTATAAAATGCTTGTGTTCCTAGCTCCAACAGTGCAGAAATATATAACAATTCAACAATACACACAAATCTAAAGTAATAATAATGGAATTAAGAAATATATAAAAATGAGGACATTGACTAGTGGCATTGACTAGAATACAGTAGAATAGAATACAGTATATACATATGAAATTAGTAAAGCAGTATGTCAATGTAGCCAATGTGAAATGGCTAGCTAGTTAGCGGTGGTGCGCGCTAGTGGCGTTTCAATCAGTGACGTCACTTGCTCTGAGACCTTGAAGTAGTGGTTCCCCTTGCTCTGCAAGAGTGTTGGCTTTTGTGGAGTGATGGGTAACGATGCTTCGAGGGTGACTGTTGACGTGTGCAGAGCGTCCCTGGTTCACGCCCAGGTCGGGGCGAGGGGACGGACGTAACGTTTATACTGTTACATCAACATAATTAAAGTGACTAGTGTTCCATTATTAATGTGACCACTGATTCAATTATTAAAGTCATTATTAATGTGACCACTGATTCAATTACTAGTGTTCCATTATTAAAGTAACCACTGATTCCCTTATTAAAGTGACTAGTGTTCCACATTATTTAAGTGATGTAGTCTAGTTAGGACATTATTAATGTGACTAGTGTTCCATTATTAATGTGACTAGTGTTCCATTATTAATGTGACTAGTGTTCCATTATTAAAGTGACTAGTGATTCCATTAGTGATTCCATTATTAATGTGACTAGTGATTCCCTTATTAAAGTGACTAGTGATTCCATTATTAATGTGACCAGTGATTCCATTATTAGTGACTAGTGATTCCATTATTAAAGTGACTAGTGTTCCATTATTAAAGTGACTAGTGATTCCATTATTAATGTGACCAGTGTTCCATTATTAAAGTGACTAGTGTTCCATTATTAATGTGACTAGTGTTCCATTATTAATGTGACCAGTGATTCCATTATTAAAGTGACTAGTGTTCCATTATTAAAGTGACAAGTGATTCCATTAGTAATGTGACCAGTGATTCCATTATTAAAGTGACTAGTGTTCCATTATTAATGTGACCAGTGTTCCATTATTAAAGTGACTAGTGTTCCATTATTAAAGTGACTAGTGATTCCATTATTAATGTGACCAGTGGTCCATTATTAAAGTGACTAGTTTTCCAATATTAAAGTGACCAGTCATTACATGGCTTACATGTTGTGTTTATAATATTGTTCAGTGTAGTTTGTTGGTATTAGGTCTCTTCGCGGGAAATATTGCCTACTAATTGATGGTCAGGGTGTCAGTCAAGATGGAAAGTCCTAAAAGGTCCAGGAGGTCCGACTAAATGACATCATGCTTTATGGCGACATCTCCTGGTCAACATCCATACTGCGCGTATTCTACTCCAGTATACTTCCATTCAGTTCAAAGCCCGCCCTGACGAACTCACACACACACACACTGACCACCACCAACCTGAGAGGCATTGGAACTGTTCCATCAAACGATGCCTCCCCATGAAACGATATGCTTTTTCTCTTGTTGGCGTCGTCGTCCCTTACTGGATTTAATATTTTCATGAAATTGTAGGCCTAAACCATAAACAGCCAAAATATATTCCATTGACTATGTGAAACTCCAAAGCACAGTAACAATCTTGTAGGAACAAAGAAACATTTCATATTTGTCAATGTACTACATACACATTTGTACATTTTTATTTTTGATTAAAATTGATTATTTTGATTGATTTTAACTTCCAGCTTCGAAGTACAAGCAGCAGTTACTCTCATTCTGTGTGTGCACTTCTCGCGGGACTCATGTGTGAACTAATGCGAGCGGAAGTACAATGAGAGTCTCTTTTCCGCCGGTCATAGAGGAGTAATCGGCAGGGTAAGAATTCCTTGTTGACATTTTCACCAAAGTTATCAACATCCATCCTATGTTATACACATTTGTTGGTCCCCAAAAGTACTCGTAGAGTCAGGTACCGCTGATATATTTCTATAGTGATCACTATTGGAGCCACATTTTATATTGGTTGCTAAATAAAAACGTATCGTAATCTGCATCCCTCGACCGGTGCTGGCTTGCTATAGCTACCCGTTAAACCCCAGAGAATGGCAGACAGGCTACGAATTGAACTGGGCCTGAACATTCATTTCGCGATTTGTTTTCATAGTGTCTCGTATTTTAGCGAACCCCATGGCATTGAAATGTGTAGTTTGAATGTCGCTAACACTGAAGTCCACTGCGCTTGACAAGCATCAAACATAGCATTCGCAACCTTGCTAGGTAGCTTATCTGTGTACCCATGCCATGTTGAAAGCATGGATGTGACGCGTACATAGCAGCTCATTGATTTTTGTGTGAACTTGTAGGTGGTGGTCTCTGATTGTCTCTGAACTGTTAAACGTTAATTATGCAGTTGTTGGGTGGATAGCTTGTCTAGCTAGCTAAATGTTGTAGCTATTGACATGAGTTCCCGATAATGACAAGCTATCGTTACCCAGCTAACGTTAGCTATGTAGCTAACTAGCTTCACCTTAACAACAGTATATCACTTGAGGTGCTCGCTAATAAGGCTAGAGAACAAACGTTACCTTTTCGGTCGGGAATCTCTTGGCTTTGTTTTGTACATAAACTATGCAGTTGTTTTGGTTTGTTACTGGTAACAAACACATGTTGCCTAGACGACAAATGTAACAAGTTGTGATTGATCTGTCGGGGCATCCTACCGCTCTAGTCTGAATGTTGTCTACTGTGTTTGCCCTACAGTCATCAACATGAAGCTGAATCCATTTGTGACATCCTCGCGACGTAAGAACCGCAAGAGGCACTTCAATGCCCCCTCACACATCCGGAGGAAGATTATGTCCTCCCCCCTCTCCAAGGAGCTCCGTCAGAAGTACAATGCGAGGTCCATGCCCATCCGCAAGGACGACGAGGTCCAGGTAAAGACCCCAGAACTACACAGTTTGACCAGACTTGATACTAATTATGAGGTTGCCTTATTAGTTGTTACTAACACGCCCAAGGAACTACATAAAACTCCAGTCCAGAACTAACACCTGATTTCTGACCAATTCAAATGAACGTTAGGATTTTGGTCACGTGGTTATTAATGATATTTTCCATATTTTTGCTGTGTAGGTTGTCCGTGGACACTACAAAGGCCAGCAGATTGGCAAGGTAGTGCAGGTCTACAGGAAGAAGTACGTCATCTACATTGAGCGCGTGCAGAGAGAGAAGGCCAACGGCACCACCGTGCACGTCGGCATCCACCCCAGCAAGGTGAGGCTCTGGCATCTTACCTGTAGTCACACCTGTACCTTTTTGACACATGTGTATAGATGTATTATACATGACGTCTGTACCATTGTTGATCATGATTGTTTGTGTCTCAACTAAATTTGAGTGGTCACAATGGTTTTTAAAAAATTACTATTTTCTGTTGTTGTGGAGTGACGCAAAAAAAAAAAAACTAGCTTTGACACCATCTAAATAACTTCCATTCTCAGCAGCTACCTGTTGGTGTTGCATACCTGTAGGAATTTCTAAATACATGCAGGTTTATCAGTGTGTCCAAGTTCAGTGGTCACCACACCTGGGCCATGGTCGGTTAAAAAAAAATTGCAAATTAAAATTGCGTATTTCTGTTGGACAGGCCATGGTAACACATCAGTTTCTAGATGCTTTTCTTATTGATTTTCTCCAATGCACTTTGACACGGTGTGGAATCAAGGAACGTTTACTTGAGAAAGAGTTCAAATGTTTCCGTATGGTGCCTGGGTAAACTGAGCCAATGAACAGTTATTTGCCATTCACCACTTGTTTCAGCCTTAAGATGTCTTGGCAATGGGTGTTTTCCTGTTATGAAGGAAGATTAGTTGACTGTAGTCCGCCTTACTGTAAGTCTCTGGACATCTTAACTGATTTGAACATGTCGTATGGCAGCAGGCACCTCGTGTATGCTTTGTACTGGGGAAGAAACATAGTTATAGCTAGTACTTATAGCTAGTACTCCGCTTAGTGCAGTTACCTGACATGTAAGCCGTTGCCTCGGATCAATGTTAGATTGTGAGACTAGGTTACTTATTTTTGATGGTCATTGCATTCCTACTTGGCTCCGGTTGGTCTTGGACATCAGTGATATTACTAGTAGTAATGCATTTTGATATAGTCCCCCCCAGTCTTGTGTAGAATTTGAGAGCTCTTCTCATTTGTCTAATAGAAAGGCTCTCCGTGTTATGTCTGGACATGGATTTGTCATTACTGATTGGGATTGTATATAATGTGCATTGTTTTGTAGAAACTCACAATTTAGCTTTTCAAGCCTAGCCTACATCTGGTGTAGCTAGACTTGTATTGTGGCTGAGATGTTTCTCCGTGGAGTAGCTACACTAGTATTGTGGCTGAGATGTTTCTCCATGGCGTAGCTACACTAGTATTGTGGCTGAGATGTTTCTCCATGGCGTAGCTACACTAGTATTGTGGCTGACTAATATTGTGGCTGAGCTGTTTCTCCATGGCGTAGCTACACTAGTATTGTGGCTGAGATGTTTCTCCATGGCGTAGCTACACTAGTATTGTGGCTGAGATGTTTCTCCATGGCGTAGCTACACTAGTATTGTGGCTGACTAATATTGTGGCTGAGCTGTTTCTCCATGGCGTAGCTACACTAGTATTGTGGCTGAGATGTTTCTCCATGGCGTAGCTACACTAGTATTGTGGAAGAGAAGTGTTTCTTCGTGAAGAGGAATTCAGTTTGGGTTTCAGGAATCTTGTCTTTTCACCACACTTTATATTGAAGTTGACCTAGAACCAATCCTCCTCCTGCCAATCACATCTCTTTTCCCTCTTCCCTCTCAGGTTGTGATCACCAGGCTAAAGCTGGACAAGGATCGCAAGAAGATCCTGGAGCGTAAGGCCAAGTCTCGCGCTGATGGAAAGGAGAAGGGCAAATACAAGGAGGAAACCATTGAGAAGATGGCAGAGTGAAAATGTATTGTTTACAATAAACTGTTGTAAAAAATCTATTTCATTGTCTGTCGTAAATGGTTTTATCACAGTAAAGTGCTGCACAGTGGGCAAGCCACACGTATGGGGATGTTTTTGTTTTTCCTAATACTCTGGTTTAGCCTGGTGGAACCAGCCTAATCGCATGATGGTTCACGTCCAAAACAAATTCTATTGGTCGCATACACATGGTTAGCAGATGTTATTGCGAGTGTAGTGAAATGCTTGTGCTTCTAGTTCTGACAGTGCAGCACGATCTAACATGTAATCTAACAATTCCACAACAACTACCTAATACACATTCTACATCGACCAAATGTATTTCTCCGGGATGGATTACATCTGAATAGGTATGGTACAAGCATTCTCTCCTCAAGCCTGGCTCTCACTATAGCCTCATACAGGGCATGTGAGAATTGACTACATAGCCATGGGGGTTGATACTCTGAACAATTCCTCATCAGACTCACTGCTCCCCCCCATAGCTTTAAATAGCTCTACAGGTGCTGCTAACATGGATGAAACTTTTGATGGACTTTATTGTTACACTACTGTCAAGGTACCGTTCCTCGTACAGGCAGAGGGGTATTGTTAGAAGTAATTTTGTCTCCATCCAACTCAGGCCTGTCAGTAGTTACACGAGAAAGCGTCGCTCATCTAATATGACCTTGGATGTGCCATCTGTTATGAGCTCTAGGAATTATTCATTTGAATGCTAGAAGCTTGATCCAAAAGCTAGATTTGATTGAAATACTGGTCTCACAATCACATGCTGACATGATTATATCTGAATCCTGGCTGTGTGCTCCAGACTCAGATGTTCTGTTAGCTGGGTATAATGTCTACAGAGTGGGTAGAGGTAGACTCAGATGTTCTGTTAGCTGGGTATAATGTCTACAGAGTGGGTAGAGGTAGACTCAGATGTTCTGTTAGCTGGGTATAATGTCTACAGAGTGGGTAGAGGTAGACTCAGATGTTCTGTTAGTTGGGTATAATGTCTACAGAGTGGGTAGAGGTAGACTCAGATGTTCTGTTAGCTGGGTATAATGTCTACAGAGTGGGTAGAGGTAGACTCAGATGTTCTGTTAGCTGGGTATAATGTCTACAGAGTGGGTAGAGGTAGACTCAGATGTTCTGTTAGCTGGGTATAATGTCTACAGAGTGGGTAGAGGTAAACTCAGATGTTCTGTTAGCTGGGTATAATGTCTACAGAGTGGGTAGAGGTAGACTCAGATGTTCTGTTAGCTGGGTATAATGTCTACAGAGTGGGTAGAGGTAGACTCAGATGTTCTGTTAGCTGGGTATAATGTCTACAGAGTGGGTAGAGGTAGACTCAGATGTTCTGTTAGCTGGGTATAATGTCTACAGAGTGGGTAGAGGTAGACTCAGATGTTCTGTTAGCTGGGTATAATGTCTACAGAGTGGGTAGAGGTAGACTCAGATGTTCTGTTAGCTGGGTATAATGTCTACAGAGTGGGTAGAGGTAGACTCAGATGTTCTGTTAGCTGGGTATAATGTCTACAGATGTTCTGGGTAATGAGAGTAGACTCAGATGTTCTGTTAGCTGGGTATAATGTCTACAGAGTGGGTAGAGGTAGACTCAGATGTTCTGTTAGCTGGGTATAATGTCTACAGAGTGGGTAGAGGTTCTGTTAGACTCAGATGTTCTGTTAGCTGGGTATAATGTCTACAGAGTGGGTAGAGGTAGACTCAGATGTTCTGTTAGCTGGGTATAATGTCTACAGATGTTCTGTTAGCTGGGTATAGCTACAGAGGGTAGAGGTAGACTCAGATGTTCTGTTAGCTGGGTATAATGTCTACAGAGTGGGTAGAGATGTTCTGTTAGATAATCAGATGTTCTGTTAGCTGGGTATAATGTCTACAGAGTGGGTAGAGGTAGACTCAGATGTTCTGTTAGCTGGGTATAATGTCTACAGAGTGGGTAGAGGTAGACTCAGATGTTCTGTTAGCTGGGTATAATGTCTACAGAGTGGGTAGAGGTAGACTCAGATGTTCTGTTAGCTGGGTATAATGTCTACAGAGTGGGTAGAGGTAGACTCAGATGTTCTGTTAGCTGGGTATAATGTCTACAGAGTGGGTAGAGGTAGACTCAGATGTTCTGTTAGCTGGGTATAATGTCTACAGAGTGGGTAGAGGTAGACTCAGATGTTCTGTTAGCTGGGGGTATAATGTTCTGTACAGATAATGTGGGTAGAGGTAGACTCAGATGTTCTGTTAGCTGGGTATAATGTCTACAGAGTGGGTAGAGGTAGACTCAGATGTTCTGTTAGCTGGGTATAATGTCTACAGAGTGGGTAGAGGTAGACTCAGATGTTCTGTTAGCTGGGTATAATGTCTACAGAGTGGGTAGAGGTAGACTCAGATGTTCTGTTAGCTGGGTATAATGTCTACAGAGTGGGTAGAGGATGTTCTGTTAGATAATGTCTCAGAGTGTTAGACTCAGATGTTCCGTTAGCTGGGTATAATGTCTACAGAGTGGGTAGAGGTAGACTCAGATGTTCTGTTAGCTGGGTATAATGTCTACAGAGTGGGTAGAGGTAGACTCAGATGTTCCGTTAGCTGGGTATAATGTCTACAGAGTGGGTAGAGGTAGACTCAGATGTTCCGTTAGCTGGGTATAATGTCTACAGAGTGGGTAGAGGTAGACTCAGATGTTCCGTTAGCTGGGTATAATGTCTACAGAGTGGGTAGAGGTAGACTCAGATGTTCTGTTAGCTGGGTATAATGTCTACAGAGTGGGTAGAGGTAGACTCAGATGTTCCGAGTGGGTAGAGGTAGACTCAGATGTTCTGGTATAATGTCTACAGAGTGGGTAGAGGTAGACTCAGATGTTCTGTTAGCTGGGTATAATGTCTACAGAGTGGGTAGAGGTAGACTCAGATGTTCTGTTAGCTGGGTAACTCAGATGTTCTGTTAGCTGGGTATAATGTCTACAGAGTGGGTAGAGGTAGACTCAGATGTTCTGTTAGCTGGGTATAATGTCTACAGAGTGGGTAGAGGTAGACTCAGATGTTCTGTTAGCTGGGTATAATGTCTACAGAGTGGGTAGAGGTAGACTCAGATGTTCTGTTAGCTGGGTATAATGTCTACAGAGTGGGTAGAGGTAGACTCAGATGTTCTGTTAGCTGGGTATAATGTCTACAGAGTGGGTAGAGGTAGACTCAGATGTTCTGTTAGCTGGGTATAATGTCTACAGAGTGGGTAGAGGTAGACTCAGATGTTCTGTTAGCTGGGTATAATGTCTACAGAGTGGGTAGAGGTAGACTCAGATGTTCTGTTAGCTGGGTATAATGTCTACAGAGTGGGAGGTAGACTCAGATGTTCTGTTAGACTCAGATGTTCTGATTTCTGTTAGCTGGGTATAATGTCTACAGAGTGGGTTCTGTTAGCTGGGTATAATGACAGAGGTAGACTCAGATGTTCTGTTAGCTGGGTATAATGTCTACAGAGTGGGTAGAGGTAGACTCAGATGTTCTGTTAGCTGGGTATAATGTCTACAGAGTGGGTAGAGGTAGACTCAGATGTTCTGTTAGCTGGGTATAATGTCTACAGAGTGGGTAGAGGTAGACTCAGATGTTCTGTTAGCTGGGTATAATGTCTACAGAGTGGGTAGAGGTAGACTCAGATGTTCTGTTAGCTGGGTATAATGTCTACAGAGTGGGTAGAGGTAGACTCAGATGTTCTGTTAGCTGGGTATAATGTCTACAGAGTGGGTAGAGGTAGACTCAGATGTTCTGTTAGCTGGGTATAATGTCTACAGAGTGGGTAGAGGTAGACTCAGATGTTCTGTTAGCTGGGTATAATGTCTACAGAGTGGGTAGAGGTAGACTCAGATGTTCTGTTAGATAATGTGGGTAGAGGTAGACTCAGATGTTCTGTTAGCTGGGTATAATGTCTCAGATGTTCTGTTAGCTGGGAGTGGGTAGAGGTAGACTCAGATGTTCTGTTAGCTGGGTATAATGTGGGTAGAGGTAGACTCAGATGTTCTGTTAGCTGGGTATAATGTGGGTAGAGGTAGACTCAGATGTTCTGTTAGTTAGCTGGGTATAATGTCTACAGAGTGGGTAGAGGTAGACTCAGATGTTCTGTTAGCTGGGTATAATGTCTACAGAGTGGGTAGAGGTAGACTCAGATGTTCTGTTAGCTGGGTATAATGTCTACAGAGTGGGTAGAGGTAGACTCAGATGTTCTGTTAGCTGGGTATAATGTCTACAGAGTGGGTAGAGGTAGACTCAGATGTTCTGTTAGCTGGGTATAATGTCTACAGAGTGGGTAGAGGTAGACTCAGATGTTCTGTTAGCTGGGTATAATGTCTACAGAGTGGGTAGAGGTAGACTCAGATGTTCTGTTAGCTGGGTATAATGTCTACAGAGTGGGTAGAGGTAGACTCAGATGTTCTGTTAGCTGGGTATAATGTCTAGAGTGGGTAGAGGTAGACTCAGATGTTCTGTTAGCTGGGTATAATGTCTACAGAGTGGGTAGAGGTAGACTCAGATGTTCTGTTAGTGGGTATAATGCTGTGGGTATAGACTGATGTTCTGTTAGCAGGGTATAATGTGAGTGGGTAGAGGTAGACTCAGATGTTCTGTTAGCTGGGTATAATGTCTGGGTAGAGGTAGACTCAGATGTTCTGTTAGCTGGTATAATGTCTACAGAGTGGGTAGAGGTAGACTCAGATGTTCTGTTAGCTGGGTATAATGTCTACAGAGTGGGTAGAGGTAGACTCAGATGTTCTGTTAGCTGGGTATAATGTCTACAGAGTGGGTAGAGGTAGACTCAGATGTTCTGTTAGCTGGGTATAATGTCTACAGAGTGGGTAGAGGTAGACTCAGATGTTCTGTTAGCTGGGTATAATGTCTACAGAGTGGGTAGAGGTAGACTCAGATGTTCTGTTAGCTGGGTATAATGTCTACAGAGTGGGTAGAGGTAGACTCAGATGTTCTGTTAGCTGGGTATAATGTCTACAGAGTGGGGTATAGAGAGTAGACTCAGATGTTCTGTTAGCTGGGTATAATGTCTACAGAGTGGGTAGAGGTAGACTCAGATGTTCTGTTAGCTGGGTATAATGTCTACAGAGTGGGTAGAGGTAGACTCAGATGTTCTGTTAGCTGAGTGGGTATAATGATGTTCTGTTAGCTGGGTATAATGTGGTGGGTAGAGGTAGACTCAGATGTTCTGTTAGCTGGGTTAGCTATAATGTCTACAGAGTGGGTAGAGGTAGACTCAGATGTTCTGTTAGCTGGGTATAATGTCTACAGAGTGGGTAGAGGTAGACTCAGATGTTCTGTTAGCTGGGTATAATGTCTACAGAGTGGGTAGAGGTAGACTCAGATGTTCTGTTAGCTGGGTATAATGTCTACAGAGTGGGTAGAGGTAGACTCAGATGTTCTGTTAGCTGGGTATAATGTCTACAGAGTGGGTAGAGGTAGACTCAGATGTTCTGTTAGCTGGGTATAATGTCTACAGAGTGGGTAGAGGTAGACTCAGATGTTCTGTTAGCTGGGTATAATGTCTACAGAGTGGGTAGAGGTACTCAGATGTTCTGTTAGCTGGGTATAATGTCTACAGAGTGGGTAGAGGTAGACTCAGATGTTCTGTTAGCTGGGTATAATGTCTAGACTCAGAGTATAATGGTGGGTAGAGGTAGACTCAGATGTTCTGTTAGCTGGGTATAATGTCTACAGAGTGGGTAGAGGTAGACTCAGATGTTCTGTTAGCTGGGTATAATGACAGAGTGGGTAGAGGTAGACTCAGATGTTCTGTTAGCTGGGTATAATGTCTACAGAGTGGGTAGAGGTAGACTCAGATGTTCTGTTAGCTGGGTATAATGTCTACAGAGTGGGTAGAGGTAGACTCAGATGTTCTGTTAGCTGGGTATAATGTCTACAGAGTGGGTAGAGGTAGACTCAGATGTTCTGTTAGCTGGGTATAATGTCTACAGAGTGGGTAGAGGTAGACTCAGATGTTCTGTTAGCTGGGTATAATGTCTACAGAGTGGGTAGAGGTAGACTCAGATGTTCTGTTAGCTGGGTATAATGTCTACAGAGTGGGTAGAGGTAGACTCAGATGTTCTGTTAGCTGGGTATAATGTCTACAGAGTGGGTAGAGGTAGACTGTTAGCAGATGTTCTGATTTCTGTTAGCTGGGTATAATGTCTACAGAGTGGGTAGAGGTAGACTCAGATGTTCTGTTAGCTGGGTATAATGTCTACAGAGTGGGTAGAGGTAGACTCAGATGTTCTGTTAGCTGGGTATAATGTCTACAGAGTGGGTAGAGGTAGATGTTCTGTTAGCAGATGTTCAGAGTGGGTAGAGGTAGACTGATGTTCTGTTAGCTGGGTATAATGTCTACAGAGTGGGTAGAGGTAGACTCAGATGTTCTGTTAGCTGGGTATAATGTCTAGAGTGGGTAGAGGTAGACTCAGATGTTCTGTTAGCTGGGTATAATGTCTACAGAGTGGGTAGAGGTAGACTCAGATGTTCTGTTAGCTGGGTATAATGTCTACAGAGTGGGTAGAGGTAGACTCAGATGTTCTGTTAGCTGGGTATAATGCAGAGTGGGTAGTAGACTAGATGTTCTGTTAGCTGGGTATAATGTCTACAGAGTGGGTAGAGGTAGACTCAGATGTTCTGTTAGCTGGGTATAATGTCTACAGAGTGGGTAGAGGTAGACTCAGATGTTCTGTTAGCTGGGTATAATGTCTACAGAGTGGGTAGAGGTAGACTCAGATGTTCTGTTAGCTGGGTATAATGTCTACAGAGTGGGTAGAGGTAGACTCAGATGTTCTGTTAGCTGGGTATAATGTCTACAGAGTGGGTAGAGGTAGACTCAGATGTTCTGTTAGCTGGGTATAATGTCTACAGAGTGGGTAGAGGTAGACTCAGATGTTCTGTTAGCTGGGTATAATGTCTACAGAGTGGGTAGAGGTAGACTCAGATGTTCTGTTAGCTGGGTATAATGTCTACAGAGTGGGTAGAGGTAGACTCAGATGTTCTGTTAGCTGGGTATAATGTCTACAGAGTGGGTAGAGGTAGACTCAGATGTTCTGTTAGCTGGGTATAATGTCTACAGAGTGGGTAGAGGTAGACTCAGATGTTCTGTTAGCTGGGTATAATGTCTACAGAGTGGGTAGAGGTAGACTCAGATGTTCTGTTAGCTGGGTATAATGTCTACAGAGTGGGTAGAGGTAGACTCAGATGTTCTGTTAGCTGGGTATAATGTCTACAGAGTGGGTAGAGGTAGACTCAGATGTTCTGTTAGCTGGGTATAATGTCTACAGAGTGGGTAGAGGTAGACTCAGATGTTCTGTTAGCTGGGTATAATGTCTACAGAGTGGGTAGAGGTAGACTCAGATGTTCTGTTAGCTGGAGTATAATGTTCTGTTACAGAGAGTGGGTAGAGGTTCTGTTAGACTCAGATGTTCTGTTAGCTGGGTATAATGTCTACAGAGTGGGTAGAGGTAGACTCAGATGTTCTGTTAGCTGGGTATAATGTCTACAGAGTGGGTAGAGGTAGACTCAGATGTTCTGTTAGCTGGGTATAATGTCTACAGAGTGGGTAGAGGTAGACTCAGATGTTCTGTTAGCTGGGTATAATGTCTACAGAGTGGGTAGAGGTAGACTCAGATGTTCTGTTAGCTGGGTATAATGTCTACAGAGTGGGTAGAGGTAGACTCAGATGTTCTGTTAGCTGGGTATAATGTCTACAGAGTGGGTAGAGGTAGACTCAGATGTTCTGTTAGCTGGGTATAATGTCTACAGAGTGGGTAGAGGTAGACTCAGATGTTCTGTTAGCTGGGTATAATGTCTACAGAGTGGGTAGAGGTAGACTCAGATGTTCTGTTAATGCTGGGTATAATGTGTACAGAGTGGGTAGAGGTAGACTCAGATGTTCTGTTAGCTGGGTATAATGTCTACAGAGTGGGTAGAGGTGTAGACTCAGATGTTCTGTTAGACTGATGTTCTGTATAAATGTCTACAGAGTGGGTAGAGGTAGACTCAGATGTTCTGTTAGCTGGGTATAATGTCTACAGAGTGGGTAGAGGTAGACTCAGATGTTCTGTTAGCTGGGTATAATGTCTACAGAGTGGGTAGAGGTAGACTCAGATGTTCTGTTAGCTGGGTATAATGTCTACAGAGTGGGTAGAGGTAGACTCAGATGTTCTGTTAGCTGGGGGTATAATGATGTTCTGTTAGCATAATGTGGAGTGGGTAGAGTAGACTCAGATGTTCTGTTAGCTGGGTATAATGTCTACAGAGTGGGTAGAGGTAGACTCAGATGTTCTGTTAGCTGGGTATAATGTCTACAGAGTGGGTAGAGGTAGACTCAGATGTTCTGTTAGCTGGGTATAATGTCTACAGAGTGGGTAGAGGTAGACTCAGATGTTCTGTTAGCTGGGTATAATGTCTACAGAGTGGGTAGAGGTAGACTCAGATGTTCTGTTAGCTGGGTATAATGTCTACAGAGTGGGTAGAGGTAGACTCAGATGTTCTGTTAGCTGGGTATAATGAGTGGGTAGACAGAGGTAGACTCAGATGTTCTGTTAGCTGGGTATAATGTCTACAGAGTGGGTAGAGGTAGACTCAGATGTTCTGTTAGCTGGGTATAATGTCTACAGAGTGGGTAGAGGTAGACTCAGATGTTCTGTTAGCTGGGTATAATGTCTACAGAGTAGGGTGTTCTGTTAGCTGGGTATAATGTCTACAGAGTGGGTAGAGGTAGACTCAGATGTTCTGTTAGCTGGGTATAATGTCTACAGAGGGTGGGTAGACTCAGATGTTCTGTTAGCTGGGTATAATGTCAGAGTGGGTAGAGGTAGACTCAGATGTTCTGTTAGCTGGGTATAATGTCTACAGAGTGGGTAGAGGTAGACTCAGATGTTCTGTTAGCTGGGTATAATGTCTACAGAGTGGGTAGAGGTAGACTCAGATGTTCTGTTAGCTGGGTATAATGTCTACAGAGTGGGTAGAGGTAGACTCAGATGTTCTGTTAGCTGGGTATAATGTCTACAGAGTGGGTAGAGGTAGACTCAGATGTTCTGTTAGCTGGGTATAATGTCTGGGTAGAGGTAGACAGATGTTCTGTTAGCTGGGTATAATGACAGAGTGGGTAGAGGTAGACTCAGATGTTCTGTTAGCTGGGTATAATGTCTACAGAGTGGGTAGAGGTAGACTCAGATGTTCTGTTAGCTGGGTATAATGTCTACAGAGTGGGTAGAGGTAGACTCAGATGTTCTGTTAGCTGGGTATAATGTCTACAGAGTGGGTAGAGGTAGACTCAGATGTTCTGACTGGGTATAATGTCAGATGTTCTGTTTCTGTTAGCTGGGTATAATGTCTACAGAGTGGGTAGAGGTAGACTCAGATGTTCTGTTAGCTGGGTATAATGTCTACAGAGTGGGTAGAGGTAGACTCAGATGTTCTGTTAGCTGGGTATAATGTCTACAGAGTGGGTAGAGGTAGACTCAGATGTTCTGTTAGCTGGGTATAATGTCTACAGAGTGGGTAGAGGTAGACTCAGATGTTCTGTTAGCTGGGTATAATGTCTACAGAGTGGGTAGACTCAGATGTTCTGTTAGCTGGACTCAGATGTTCTGATGTTCTGTTAGCTGGGTATAATGTCTACAGAGGTAGACTCAGATGTTCTGTTAGCTGGGTATAATGAGAGTGGGTAGAGACTCAGATGTTCTGTTAGCTGGGTATAATGTCTACAGAGTGGGTAGAGGTAGACTCAGATGTTCTGTTAGCTAGCTGGGTATAATGTCTACAGAGTGGGTAGAGGTAGACTCAGATGTTCTGTTAGCTGGGTATAATGTCTACAGAGTGGGTAGAGGTAGACTCAGATGTTCTGTTAGCTGGGTATAATGTCTACAGAGTGGGTAGAGGTAGACTCAGATGTTCTGTTAGCTGGGTATAATGTCTAGACAGATGTTCTGGGGGTATAATGTCTACAGAGTGGGTAGACTCAGATGTTCTGTTAGCTGGGTATAATGACAGAGTGGGTAGACTCAGATGTTCTGTTAGCTGGGTATAATGTCTACAGAGTGGGTAGAGGTAGACTCAGATGTTCTGTTAGCTGGGTATAATGTCTACAGAGTGGGTAGAGGTAGACTCAGATGTTCTGTTAGCTGGGTATAATGTCTACAGAGTGGGTAGAGGTAGACTCAGATGTTCTGTTAGCTGGGTATAATGTCTACAGAGTGGGTAGAGGTAGACTCAGATGTTCTGTTAGCTGGGTATAATGTCTACAGAGTGGGTAGAGGTAGACTCAGATGTTCTGTTAGCTGGGTATAATGTCTACAGAGTGGGTAGAGGTAGACTCAGATGTTCTGTTAGCTGGGTATAATGTCTACAGAGTGGGTAGAGGTAGACTCAGATGTTCTGTTAGCTGGGTATAATGTCTACAGAGTGGGTAGAGGTAGACTCAGATGTTCTGTTAGCTGGGTATAATGTCTACAGAGTGGGTAGAGGTAGACTCAGATGTTCTGTTAGCTGGGTATAATGTCTACAGAGTGGGTAGAGGTAGACTCAGATGTTCTGTTAGCTGTTAGCTGGGTATAATGTCTACAGAGTGGGTAGAGGTAGACTCAGATGTTCTGTTAGCTGGGTATAATGTCTACAGAGTGGGTAGAGGTAGACTCAGATGTTCTGTTAGCTGGGTATAATGTCTACAGAGTGGGTAGAGGTAGACTCAGATGTTCTGTTAGCTGGGTATAATGTCTACAGAGTGGGTAGAGGTAGACTCAGATGTTCTGTTAGCTGGGTATAATGTCTACAGAGTGGGTAGAGGTAGACTCAGATGTTCTGTTAGCTGTTAGCTGGGTATAATGTGTTCTACAGAGTGGGTAGAGGTAGACTCAGATGTTCTGTTAGCTGGGTTAGCTGGATGTTCTGTTAGCTGGGTATAATGACAGAGTAGAGGTAGACTAATAATGTCTACAGAGTGGGTAGAGGTAGACTCAGATGTTCTGTTAGCTGGGTATAATGTCTACAGAGTGGGTAGAGGTAGACTCAGATGTTCTGTTAGCTGGGTATAATGTCTACAGAGTGGGTAGAGGTAGACTCAGATTTTCTGTTAGCTGGGTATAATGTCTACAGAGTGGGTAGAGGTAGACTCAGATGTTCTGTTAGCTGGGTATAATGTCTACAGAGTGGGTAGAGGTAGACTCGGATGTTCTGTTAGCTGGGTATAATGTCTACACAGTGGGTAGAGGTAGACTCAGATGTTCTGTTAGCTGGGTATAATGTCTACAGAGTGGGTAGAGGTAGACTCAGATGTTCTGTTAGCTGGGTATAATGTCTACAGAGTGGGTAGAGGTAGACTCAGATGTTCTGTTAGCTGGGTATAATGTCTACAGAGTGGGTAGAGGTAGACTCAGATGTTCTGTTAGCTGGGTATAATGTCTACAGAGTGGGTAGAGGTAGACTCAGATGTTCTGTTAGCTGGGTATAATGTCTACAGAGTAGGTAGGGGTGGAGGCATTGCCATATATGTTCAATGCAACCTAGATGTCACTGTCCATTTCAACTTCTGTTCCCAAACAGTATGAATGCTTAGTTCTATATGTGGTCCTTGGTCATAATGCACTATTAACGCTAGCGGGAGTTTATCTAATATATGCCATTTAGCAGATGCTTTTATCCAAAGCGACTTACAGTCATGTGTGCATACATTCTACGTATGGGTGGTCCCGGGAATCGAACCCACTACCCTGGCGTTACAAGCGCCATGCTCTACCAACTGAGCTACAGAAGGACAAATTGAGTTAATGTCTAATTGTGCAAACTCTAAACGATTGATTATCGGAGATCTCAATCTGGACTGGCTGATGCCAGCATCGTTTAAATTAAAAGACATTTGTAACGAACTAAATCTTACTCAACTAATAACTATACCTACCTGTCCTAATCCAAAAGACCCCAAAAATCTACATTAATAGACCTTATCTTTACAAATACACCTCACAAATATATAGCTAGTGGGTTATTTCCTAATGACATTAGTGACCACTGCCCTATTGCATGTATCAGAGATACTAGTCTAAAAAAACGACCCCTGTACAATTCTAAAGAGAAACTATTAACACTTCTCATAGCAAGCCTTTATCCATGACCTTTATTACTCAGAGCTTTTATCCGTAAAATGCATAATGGACCCAGTTTCAGCGTTCTCTTTCTTTTCAGCAGTTTTTACCTTTATGGCTGATCAACACGCCTGTTAAAGCGATTTAGGGTAAAAAATTGAACTAATCCTTCGTTCTCCTATGATTTGAAAATCCCCTTTCTGCAAAAGAATCAAGCATGGGCCTTGGCGAGGAAAACTGGTGAAACAACTGATTGGCTGCTTTTTAGGCAATTAAGAAATAAATGGACGGAGGGAATAAAAATTCCAAATATAGGTATTTTCTTGATGCTATGACAGAGTCTGCTGGTGATCCCGCTAAATTCTGGAAAACTGAAACTCCTTGACTTCCCTGCCATAGCAAATTACATCGGAATCTGGGATCATCAGTGACCGAACTGAAATTTGTGATGTTTTTAATAAGAATTTTTATTTCTGATGGTTTTCTTTTTGAATGAAAAAATGGCCAACATGATCCTGACCGGTCTATTGTTTCAGTCCCTCTGCCTATAATATATATATTTTTTTAAGCAGTTTTTTAATTTTCAAAAAGTCACAGAAGATGAGGTCTCATCTGCACTATCTGCTATAGATTCTAAGAAATCATTAAGCGCTGACTATCTGAATCCATATTTACTCAAGTTTGCGGCACCTGTTATTTCTAGTACAGTGATGCATATCTTTAATCAAACATTTGTCGTAGGAAAGATTCCTAAATCTTGGAAAACAGCTTTTGTTTTACCAGTCCTCAAGGGAGGTGATGGTCGTGAATGTTTTAACTGTTAACAATACTCTTTCTACTAATCAATCTGGCTTCAGTCCTAAACACAATACTATTACGGCCACTGTACGTGTTGGAAATTATATTACTAATGCCCTAGATAATAGAAAGCACTGTATCGCCTTGTTCATAGATTTGTCTCAAGTTTTTGACACTGTAGACCATGCGATAATTTTGGGTAAGCCGTCATCAATAGGACTGGGATTGGATGCCTGTCGTTGGTTTCATGACTATCTAAAGGATGGAAATCAGGCTGTTAGAGTCGAGGACATCCAGTCAGAGCCATTGGAGTTGGTTAAAGGGGTCCCACAAGGTTCTATACTTGGTCCATTACTGTTCACTCTCTACATAAACAATATCGGTGATGAGATAAGAAAGTGTCAAATTAATTTATATGCTAATGACACTGTCATGTACTCTATCGCTTCAACGGCTGACCAAGCATTATCACTATTGGAGACAGATTTGAAGATATTACAAGGGTCTTTATACAGCTAAAACTTGTTTTAAATGCAAAGAAAACACATTTTATGATTTTTAATAGGTTCAAAACGTTGGTTGAAAATACACTTGCACTTATGAGCTTAGATGGTTCTAGATTTAATCAGGTCTCTGCATATAAATACGTAGGGATATGGTTGGATGATAAACTGTCTTTTAAAATGCATATTGACGAACTTTATAAATGGCTAAAAATCAAGCTAGGTTTCCTCTTTAGAAACAGGACAGGTTTGTCCTCTACAAATAGAAGACAAATTGTGCAAGCTACTTTTATGTCTGTTATAGATTATGTGGATATTATCTACATGCATGCTACAGCATCCACACTTACATCGCTGGATGCTACTTATCATTGCACACTTAGGTTAACTACGGGTGCTAGCTACAGAACTCACCTCTGTGTTTTATATCAAAATGTGGGTTGGACTTTGCTGTCCGTGAGACGAGAACAACAAGCTCTTGTGTTTGTCTATAAAGCCCTTCTGAATAAACTACCTTCTTATTTATCATCACTCATCAATATTAGAATTAGAATTCCCAACACCAGGTCTCAAACATGGATTACACTTGAGGCCCATGTGATTTCCACAGAGTTGGGTATGGCTGCCTTTTCCTGTTACGCTCCTTGCCTATGGAATAGTCTGCAGACTAAACTTCAACTTAAGACTCTTGTCCCCCTGTTGCCCATTTGAAATATTTATTGGAGGATTTTTATTTTTGTATTGCTTGTAACTGTTTCGGGTAATGCAAGTTCTTGTGCTGTTAGTAGAATAACCTGTTAGGGGAATAACCTGTGTGTAAATGTAACAATCTGCTGCTGTATTTTTTGTTGTTGTGTTATCTGTGATCGTTTTCTTTGTCTTGTGTAGTTTCTTAATCATTGTACGCAAGGCCCAGCTGTAAAAAGAGGAATGGAATAAGAATATATACATATGGATGAGCAATGTCATTGGCGTAGGCATGATGCAATACAGTATATAAAATACAGTATATACATATGAGATGAGTGATGCAAGATATGTAAACATTAAAGTGGCATTATTAAAGTGACTAGTGATCCATTTATTAAAATGGCCAATGATTTCAAGTCTGTATCTAGGCAGCAGCCTCTGTGTTAGTGATAGCTGTTTAACTTGAGATAGAAACTGTTTGTCAGCCTCTCAGTACCAGCTTTGATGCACCTATACTGACCTCACCTTCTGGATGGTAGCGGGGTGAACAGGCAGTGGCTTGGGTGGTTGTTGTCCTTGATTATCTTTTTTTTGGCCTTCCTGTGACATCGGGTGCTGTATGTGTCCTGGAGGGCTTTTTGTTATTACATAAATACTTCAAAATTCACAAAAAGTGCCATTAGTTGATGAAGATTATTTCATAGAAAAAAAGGTATAAGATATTTTGGCCATTCATCCAAAAACTCCATTGATTTTCCCATTGCATCAAGTTTCCAAGGATCAGTTTATGAACAACTTTTGGCACCACTACCCCATAGAACAATGAGACAGATATATCACTGGATTATGAAGCATCCGTTTGGCGTTTGAACTCACTACCAAATATGGTAGTGTGAGGAAGCACACTGGCGGGGAGTGGGAGAAGCTGGAACGATATGGATTTTGGGATACATTTAGCAAATTTTCTCATCGATTAAACATTTGATCTCAATGCAGTCTGCTGTTCCCAAAAATAAAATCTGTTATGAACAGAGTGGACTAAGTTTTGTAGACTTTCGCCTTTGCTAAAGTTGTAAAAATCGCGTTATTTAGGAGTGCAAAATCGAGTTATTGCACACGCGCATTTCACGTTTCACGAGTAGACGTTCCCTAACGGAACTATACAGGTGTATGCTAGAACGGGCCAATATGATCTCGCTAGCTCGTGCTGGGCTCTGCCCACCCGCATGCTTGTTCTGCCCACTATGACCCATCTGTTCGCATTGGAAACGACAGGCTGTGGTCTATCTTGGCTTATTTATAAAAAATCTTGGACTTACCAGCCCAGTTTATTGTGGCGACGTCATGTGATCCATACTTCCTAGTCTGGTCGCATTTCGCTACTTCGAGGTCGTGTAGCGTTGTCAAGCGCATAAGTTAACTTTTTCTACTTTTAAAACTCTATAACCAAAGACAGACATGGCGGAGCTTAGTTTTGTAATTCCTATGTCGGTGATGACTCTGTTTTGGGGGATTATTGGTGGAGTTGTGCCGTGGTTTGTCCCCAAGGGACCGAACAGAGGGTGAGTAAATGAGCTAACATGATAGAAAAAAGCAATATCTTGCTAACTATAAAAGT
Source organism: Oncorhynchus keta (assembly GCF_023373465.1). Classification (NCBI taxonomy): domain Eukaryota; kingdom Metazoa; phylum Chordata; class Actinopteri; order Salmoniformes; family Salmonidae; genus Oncorhynchus; species Oncorhynchus keta. Next base: position 15,466,495 of record NC_068450.1, on the reverse strand, counting down.
TTACAAACAAAGGACGTACTTCATGTTAGACCTCAAATGTCTCTTGTATTCATATTCGTGGAAAATGTGAAACCTATTTTATGTGTATGCGTCCAATAACTTTTTATTTGCTTTTCAGTCCGTTGCTAAATTATTATACTTTTTGGCAGCTGGTTCTTTTGTCAACAATATTGCTCATCATGTCCAACAATAGTTGAGTTGACTTTAAAGTACTAATAAGCTTTAACATTTGACAAATTTCGTTTGGTTGGATAAAAATTTATTGAATATAGACGAATTAAGATGTAATTTTGGAACTTCCCCAGTCCATTTCTAGTTCCCATCTGCTCTGTCACTTGCACGTGACTGAAGTTGACATAATAAAGCCCTATCTGCATGAAGTAGGCCCAGTAGTACGCCTGGGAGATGAGCACTTGCCATAATAAACCATAGATATAGGACTAACAAACTAACATTTGGTTTGTTGTTGTACAAATCTATAGCCTCATTTCTTGTTACTGCTTTGTAAATAATGTATTGGCCCAGTGCAATAATGCCTCTCTCTCCCCCTCCACAGAGTGATAGTTACCATGTTGGTGCTAACTGCTGTCTGCTGCTACCTGTTGTAAGTATAGTCCTCCCAGGAATGTAGCTGAATATTTAACAGTATCACTATGAGGGCCCTTGTATTAATTTGGCTCAGTTGGTTGGAACAGGGCGCAGGTGGGCAACAACAAGGGTGTATTCATTTTGGAAACCCTTTACCGTTTTAAGAATCAAACAGAGCAAATGAAACTGGGAAGGACCTACCTGAATTTGACCAATATAAACTTTCTTTTGCCTTTTCTGTTTTGCATAAACGTTTTTTGTTGCAAAACGTTTTGAAACAGAATCGGCGTAATGATTAAAGCCCAGCGTTGAGTGTGTTGAATCTTGCATCATGCATAATGTTGCTTTCATGAAAGTGTGAAACGGGACTATTGGCCTATATGTGGAGCTAGGGAAGTGTTCAGCATCTGTCCCACATAGAGACACAGAGAGGGAACACCATTCTCCCTTAGGTCATTTGCCATTAACATTGATTGGGACGACTGCAGCTCGATTTCAATGTCCCAACATCAGTACATAATGATTACCAGTCATTAACAGATGTTGACACGCTCAAAGTTCATCGCGGTCGTTTTTTCCAATAGAGAAAATAAATCTATCCCTAGAGTATGGTGGGTCAATGATCCGAGAGTATGCCTATTGCTTGTATTGTACGTAATCATTCCATTCAATATAACCTGGTAGTCCTGAGATGACATTTAATTTCCTAGTTAATTATTTATTTAGCTTCTGAAGCTAGCAGATAAAGCCGTGTCATGTTACTTTGCCGTATGTCCACCAGGGTGCAGTGCAGGCCACATAATGGGGATGGTGTTCACGGCAGCAGAGGGAAGTATCTAGTAATATGTTGTCTCCTTCAGTCTGCTGAACTCTTAGTTGGATTCCTCTATTATAGCTGACCCTGCTGTGATGTTCATCCATTACTATATGTATCTTTATTGTATCTTTATTCCTCATTTAGATCCCCATTAGATGCCTTAGTGACCGCTATTCTTCCTGGGGTCCACAAATAACGCCGTTAGACATAACAGAAGCCATGACAGACATATGTAGATGTGTAATTATTAGTATGTGTTGTATGTTTTCAGCTGGCTGATAGCGATCCTGGCCCAGCTCAACCCTCTGTTTGGACCAGCTCTAAAGAACGATACCATCTGGTACATGTACTACCACTGGCCCTAGTCTACCAGTCTACCAGTCCTCTGCCCCTCCCCTGCTACAGGTAAACCCACTGGCCCTAGTCTACCAGTCCTCGGCCCCTCCCCTGCTACAGGTAAACCCACTGGCCCTAGTCTACCAGTCCTCGGCCCCTCCCCTGCTACAGGTAAACCCACTGGCCCTAGTCTACCAGTCCTCGGCCCCTCCCCTGCTACAGGTAAACCCACTGGCCCTAGTCTACCAGTCCTCGGCCCCTCCCCTGCTACAGGTAAACCCACTGGCCCTAGTATACCAGCCCTTGCTCCTCTCCCGCTTACAGGTAAACTCGGTCAGATGCCTCGGTCTCCTCTCCTGCTACAGGTAAACTCAGTCAGATGCCTCTGTCTCCTCTCCCACTACAGGTAAACTCGGTCAGATGCCTCGGTCTCTTCTCCTGCTACAGGTAAACTCAGTCAGATGCCTCGGCTCCTTGTGTCGTCTGTAAGTCTACGTCAATTCAGCCTTTTTAGCTACAAATGTGTAGGCCACAAGATTAAATGAATCGATTAACAAATAAACCTCTCTCTGTCAATAGTAGTCTGTAGTTGTGGCTTCCACTCCTTATCTATTTTAATCTGTACTTTTATGAAATCGTCTCATCTCCATCTTCTGCACTGATCTGAAAGCAATGCCCAGATGGAAAAAGCAATACATAATTAACTTTAAACATTTTCTCTGTAGGAGAGGACCTGACTCACTGCTGTACACCAATGAAGCACACGATCGCCTCCTCACAAAGGGAACTGTTCTTGTAAATCTAGAGCCTTTACCCAGCCTTTGACACCCGACCTTAGAGAGTGTGGAGAGATGCCTGCAAAGGTGCTTCGTACAAACTGATCCCCAAAGGACTTTTCTGAAAATATCCTCTTTACTTCTTTAAGAATGGAAGTATCAACCTTTTCTTTGATTTGTATGGCTTGTTCTGTATATTGTGCTGTGACATTTTGATTCTCTAATACTGATATATGATCTTGCAAGGCATGGTACTAGTTACCCTAGCCCATTCGGTGGTGGGTTAAATGCGGAAGACACATTTCAGTTGTACAACCCACTAGGTATCCCCCTTTGTCATTCATAGACGCTAACTAACCTTAGCGCCTATTGACTATACCAACTTCTCTCCAGAGGAGCCCCAATGCTTGCTCTAAACATAAACAAGCATCGCTTGCGGTAAGGTTTTGGAAACATAGGAACGTATCTTTCATATCAGCTAGGGGAAAATATGTTAAATTACTACACTTATTTTTAATAGGGTTAGGGTTCCCAAACGGTCAAATTTCCGTTTTTACAGCGTTTGTTTACGGTAGACAGAAGCGACTACCTGCTAATTCGCTTTCTGCGACTAGGAACACCTGCGTGTACACGGAAGATGGGCGCCACAAACGTGTCACTGTAAAATAACTGGTTAAAACTGCATTAAGTGTATATTCAGCATTTGTGAAATTATTTTGATGTGATATGAAAGTAAAGGGCTTTATGTTTCTAGAACTGTACCGCAATGAATAATCGATTCATACTGGTTCGCCTGCAGGAGCAAATTCGCCACTTAACAGTAACTTTAGGCTCCTTTTTATTGGACTATAGCTACCCCATATGTTAATATGTATGTTGCACGTAATGTGGCCTTTCGTTGATTCCATGTGTCCCTCCATTGGGTGTTTGTGATGGATTTCATTCATTGTCCTTATAAATTAAAGATATTAAACCATCAATCCACCTATTGATTTACAAGTTTTTGCATTTTGTTAAACCGGTTCTTGTTGCTCAACACAAATACCCCCTTGCGGTTTGTTGTCGAGCATGGTGTCCTCTTGTCCACGTCTGAATATGCGAGCAAGAAATCATCAAACATGACTTGGAAGTAAAAGCTCTCGTGCAGGTATGACTATCGATTCAGTAAGCTCTTGTTCTTGACTATATAATACGTATGTTGCCGTTCTCATTGTGGAGAATAACCTTGTTTTCTGTCGCAGCTGTTTGGGCTCTTTATTCAGCAATGACCACCTACCCATTTTGGTACAATGGCTGGGAGTTGGAATAGATTTTGACTGATTTATTGTTTTGGATATCACACAAAATACATTTCCCAGATTTGATCTTTATCTCTCATTAACCCAAACCCTCTTTTTTTAGCTTCTGCCACTCTGTTCTGTTCATCATATGCATATAACCGCTTTAACAATACCTACATGTACATACTACCTCAATAAGCCTGACTAACGTTGCTACTCTTTTCAAATGTCTTTTTACTGTTTTATTTCTTTACTTACACACACACGCGCGCGCGGTGGAAAAAGTAACGTTACCCAATTGTCATAATTGAGTACAAGTAAAGATAACTTAATAGAAAATTCATAAAGTAAAAGGCACCCAGTAAAATTCTACTTGAGTAAAAGTCTAAAAGTATGTGGTTTAAAATATACTTAAGGGGAATTATAAATATTTTCAAAGTCCTTATATTAAGCAAAGCAGATGGCACCCTTATTTACTTTATTTACGGAAGGTCACGGGCACACTCCAACATTCAGACTATCTACCAGCGAAGCATGTGTGTTTAGTGAGTATGCCAGATCAGAGGCACTAGCGATGTTCGCTTGATAATTGCGTGAATCGGGACTATTTTCCTGTCCTGCTAAGCATTCAAAATGTATCGAGTATGAAAATGTATGGAGTAAAAAGTACAATATTTTCTTAAGGAATGTAGTGAAGTAAATGTAGTCAAAAATATAATATATTTTAATAATAAAGTACAGATACCCCCAAAACCACTTAAGTACTTTACATCACTGGCTACGGATTCACATAAGATACATAGTTAATCCTCCTATCTCCAAGACGTCTCAATGTAAATAAATATATATATATATATATATGCTCCATTTCCTGTCCTTCAACTGCCTGGTGCAGATTTCACCTGTCCATATCTATCAGTCATGGCGAAAAGGAGACTGAGCAAGCCTATTTAGACTTGATATTCAACCCTTTTGTACATCAGGTATATTGAGCTGTATCCATCGGTGTTTGTAGGAAACTACTGCGTGTTTGACAGCTGTGCAAATATTGCCAGCTATTTTAGTCTTGGTCACATTTTAGTAATTTCGGTCGCTTTATTCGGATAGTATGACCATCTGTAGAATTTATCAACAGTCTGGATTTGCAACTGCTTGCAGGGGTTAGGTGAAATAGTCTGTAGAGCATCACTAATATCTTTAGCTGGCCTATAGCTGGCCTACATTATCCAAATAAATCCAACTTTAAATGCTCAGACAAACCGGTAGGATTGGCAAACATTTGCCTGCCGACAGTACTTAAATCAAATCAAATTGTATTTGTCACATGCGCTAAATTCAACAGGTTCAACCTTACCATGAAATGCTTACCTAAAAGCCCTTAACCAACAATGCCGTTGAATAAATATTTAATAAAATATTTACTAAATAAAGTATAAAAATTAAAAGTAACACAAAATAACGAGGCTATATACAGGCGGTACCGGTACCGAGTCAATGTGTGGGGGTACAGGTTAGTCAAGGTCATTTGTACAGGTAGGTAGGGGTAAAGTGATAATAAACAGCGAGTAGCAGCAGTGTAAAAACAAAGGGGGTGACCTACCACCTTTGGACTGCCGACACTGTTCGATCTCTTTAGAGTTCACACAGCAAAGACCTTGGAAGTCAGCCACTCAGCCTTGTTGAAACACTCCACCACAAGGTGGCAGTAGAAAACCCTTGTTAAGAGCCAGATGGCCACAGCTAGATAACTACCTAGCAAGATAACAAAGAAACTATTTAATTCATTATTCATAATGTCTTACTGCCAGTGCCAGCCCATAGACAAATAGTTAACTAGTTAGTTAATGTTACCATATCCCAGACGGCCACAACTAGATAGTGCCTTCAGAAAGTATTCACACCCCTTGACTTTTTACACATTTTGGTTTTACCGCCTGAATTTTCAAGTGGATTACATTTAGATTTAGTCACTGATCTGCACACAATACCCCAGAGTGTCAACGTGGAATTACGTTTTTAGAAATGTTTACAAATTAATACAAAATTATAATCGGAAGTGTCTTGAGTCAATAAGTATTTAACCCCTTTGTTAAGGCAAGCCTAAAGTTCAGGAGTAAAAATGTGCTTAACAAGTCAGATAAGTTGCATGGACTCACTCTGTGTGCAATAATGGTGTTTTCCATGAATTTGAATCACTACCCGGTCTTCGTAGCCCATACATACAATTATCTGTAAGGTCCCTCAGTCGAGCAGTGTATTTCAAACACAGATTCAACGACAAAGACCAGGGAGGTTTTCAGTGCCTGTCAAAGAAGGGCTCCTATTGGTAGATGGGGGTAGAATAAAACAATGGGTATTGAGAATCACTTTGAGTATGAAGTTACATTTTGGATTATGTATCAAAACTATCAATACACCCTGTCACTCCAACATACAGGTGTCCTTCCAAGCTCAGTTGATGGAGAGGAAGGAAACCACTGAGGGATTTCACCATGAGGCCACTGGTGACTTTAAAACAGGTTTTTAATGGTTGTGATTGGAGAACTGAGGATGGGTCAACAACATTGTAGTTACTCCACAATACTAACCTAAATGACAGCGTGAAAAGGAAGCCTGTACAGAATGAGGCACTAAACTAATACTGCAAAAAAATGTACTTTTGGTCCTGAATACAAAGCATTATGTTTGGGGGCAAATCCAAGACGTCACTGGGTACCACTTTCAAGCACGGGGATAGCTGCATCATGTTATGGGTATGCTTGTCTAGAGTTTATTTTTTTGATCAAAAGAAAAGGAGTAGAGCTAAGCACAGGCTAAGTCCTAGAGGAAAACCAGGTTCAGTTTGCTTTCCAACAGACACTGGGAGACAAATCCACCTTTTAGCAGGACAGTAACCTAAAACACAACAGTGGTTAGCTAGCTTGGAGGAAGTATTTAGTGTTGTGGGCATTGCGTCTGTCACTTCGGTAGCTACCACCCCATAGCCTTCACTGCATATGAAGTGTGATTGGCTCATCGTGGATGTACAGAGAAAATGCCCTTCTTTATGCTCCCCTTCGGAGGTTTGTGCTCTCTGATTGGCTCAAAGTAAAGTTTTTGGCTACTGACAACCATTGCTGTAGGTTCGTTGCTACCGGTTTGGCACGCAGCAGGTAGCGCGTTTGTTCTAGCGAGACAAGAAACGGCCTCCAACTGTAATAAGTACATATTGGCAGTCTATCAGCAGCGAGATTATCGTGTTTCATGCTTTAGGGTTAGTATATAGTTAGCTTAAATGTTACTGATAGTCTAAAGAGCATCTACAGATGGACTATCCAAATAAACTGTTAGTCATTTCATTTATTTTTATTTAACCCTTATTTTACCATGTAAATTGACTGAGAAAACATCCTAATTTACAGTAATGACATGGGTAATAGTTACAGGGGAGGATGGGGGATGAATGAGCCAATTGGAAGCTGGGGATGATTCATCCTTAGTTAGTTTTAGTTATCAGTCGACTTACATTACATTACATTTAAGTCATTTAGCAGACGCTCTTGTCCAGAGCGATTTACAAATTGGACTTAAAACTCTGGACAATTTTAGTCTAGTTTTAGTCACTTAGTCAGTGCGTTTTGTCTATTAAATAACGAATATTTAGGCTACCTCTAATTTCCACCACGTGCCTTGTCCAACTAGGCCTTGTATACCTTAGCTGGCAACATTTAATATTGTGGCAGATTATAACCAATACCAGCCGTAATTAACCATATAGTCTATAAAGGCTTGGCTACAGGGTAAACAATTTACAGCTCTAATTTTCTTTCCATCATAACTGTCAAGGGGTTAAATTCCAGTGGTTTCATTGAAAGGATGATTTGAGCTTTATAAAAATGCCAGAAGCATTACTGTACGTTTAATAGTCAACAAATAGCATTCATTTTTCCCATATGAAAAAATAAACCACATGTCGCATTTCCTGACTGCGGCATGAGAGCGGCAACACAGATGAATGAATAACAGCGCACATGGGGAAATAGAGCTTCTGATGTGATCAAAGAGTGACTGAAGTGACTGCCTGGTGGCTGTGTGGCAGAGCCGGGCAGATCAGCTCAATCAGACCGCGCAACTGAAATGTGTAAATTCTGCCAATGAGAGGATTGCATGAAATATTTTGCTTTCATGTTTCTGATTGTACAAAATGTATGAAAAAATGCTTCATGACAAATTAAATGTCCATTATGCTGTTGTGGAATTCTCATTTCGTCACATTTTTGTTCACGAAAATGAAAAGGTAATGAATGGGTTTTTTTCACAGGGCGCCACATTATCATAGTTTTAATCAGGAAAAATAGGTACTTGACAGGTATTTTTCGTCATAGTTATTGTTGACGAATTGAACAGTGTTTGACTGGACCTAGATCAGATGGGGAGGGAGCAGGACAAGGAGTCAGACAAACTGGCTCTACTCAGTGAGGTGGACAGACACCGCAGGCAGATGCTCAGGTAAAATAGCATGGTAGGAGTGTGGATTAGCACGGTAGGAGTGTGGATTAGCATGGTAGGAGTGTGGATTAGCACGGTAGGAGTGTGGATTAGCATGGTAGGAGTGTGGATTAGCATGGTAGGAGTGTGGATTAGCACGGTAGGAGTGTGGATTAGCACGGTAGGAGTGTGGATTAGCATGGTAGGAGTGTGGATTAGCACGGTAGGAGTGTGGATTACTGCTGTTGCTTCAGTACTGAATCCAGTCTGTACTGCATAAACTGTACGCAAGCATCCTAATGAAACGGTGTGTTTTCTATCCCTACATTAACCAGACAGTATGGAAGAAAGCCAACCTGGCCAGTAAACTGTCGCTGGACAACCTGGAGAAGGAATCTCTTCTCTATGGAGGAGATAGTGAATTTAGACAACGGTAAACAATATTGCCTGTTTCTAAATACTCTTCTGGAGTGTTTCATTGTCTTTCCCTTATTTCACCCACTGTGTGTTTATACTTTGTCTTATTGTTGTCTGTTACTATGAAGATTTACAATGTTTTTTTTTTTTTTTCTTCTCCAATCAGAAAGGTGACCAAAGAGGGCCTGGCCCAGACGTCCAGTGACATCACAGAGAACTGGATGAGCATCAGCCAGATGATGTCACAGCAGGTGACGCAGAGCGAGGAATCCATAACCATGGTGGGTGAGTGGCTCCCCCTAGAGTACAGAGAGTGAATGATATCGGAAGTCTTGTTTCTGAGAGGACAGTAGTGTTTATAATTTCGGCCCCTGACCCCATCCCCTAGCTCCCTTTTCCTTCAGTGTTTAAACATCTGTAAGAACTAGATGAATGAGAAGCAGTGATGTAGTGGTAAAAAGTGGGTAAACACTGATCGCCTTTCACAGTGAATAAAGTAATACTCCCTACATTTACAATGCATTTGTTTGCAATAGGTGGGTAAACGTTTGAGCAACTTTAAAAAGGTGTGTAAGTGCCATTTGCTGTGTTTACCTTCCATTACATCACTGGTGAGAACAATATGGAGATGCTTCCACCAAAAGCCTTCAAAATGGAGGACCCAAGGACTGTTTCTTTCTCAGGTGCCTTATTTAAATACAAGCAACCAGCTGGCAGTAACAGCTGGCAGTATTTGATACAGTTGAAGTCGGAAGTTTACATACACTTAGGTTGGAGCCATTAAAACTCGTTTTTCAACCACTCCACAAAAACTATAGTTTGGGAAAGTCGGTTAGGACATCTACTTTGTGCATGACACAAGTCATTTTTCCAACAATTGTTTACAGACAGATTTTTTCACTTAGAATTCACTCTATCACAATTCCAGTGGGTCAGAAGTTTACATACACAAAGTTGACTGTGCCTTTAATCAGCTGGGAAAATTCCAGAAAATGACTTCATGGCTTTAGAAGCTTCTGATAGGCTAATTGACATAATTTGAGTCAATTGCAGGTGTACCTGTGGATGTATTTCAAGGCCGACCTTCAAACTCAGTGCCTCTTTGCTTGACATGGGGTTGCTTGCAAGCCAAAGAACATCCCAACCATGAAGCACAGGGTGGCAGCATCATGTTGTAGGGGTGCTTTGCTGCAGGAAGGACTGGTGCTCTTCACAAAATAGATGGCATCATGAGGGAGGAAAATTATGTGGATATAATGAAGCAACATCTCAAGACGTCAGTCAGGTAGTTAAAGTTTGGTCACAAATGGATCTTCCAAATGGTCAATGACCCCAAGCATACTTGAATAGTTGTCGCAAAATGGCTTATGGACAACAAAGTCAAGGTATTGGAGTGGCCATCACAAAGCCCTGACCTCAATCCTATAGAACATTTGTAGGCAGAACTGAAAAAGCATGTGCGAGCAAGGAGGCCTACAAACCTGACTCAGTTACACCAGCTCTGTCAGGAGGAATGGGCCAAAATTCACCCAAATTATTGTGGGAAGCATGTGGAAGGCTACCCGAAACGTTTAAAAATAAATAAATAAAAATAAAGGTTTGACCCAAGTTAAACAATTTAAAGGCAATTCTACCAAATTCTCATTTGGGGTATGTAAACTTCTGACCCACTGGGAATGTGATGAAAGAAATTAAAGCTGAAATAAATCATTCTCTCTACTATTATTCTGACATTTCACATTCGTAAAATAAAGTGGTGATCCGAACTGACCTCAGACAGGGAATTTTTACTAGGATTAAATGGCAGGAATTGTGAAAAACTGAGTTTAAATGTATTTGGTTACGGTGTATGTAAACTTCAGACTTCAACTGTATGTCCAAACCCAAAGCCTTTGCCCAGTGTGGACTCTCTCCTCTATAGCAACCTCATCTCAGGCAGTCCTGGAGATGAATGATGAATTTAAGGCCATGACCGGAACCATCCAGCTGGGGAGAAAGCTCATCACTATGTACAACTTCAGGGAGCTCACTGACAAACTGCTAATCTTCCTCGCTCTCATACTCTTTCTCACCGCGATCTTCTACATCCACAAGAAGAGATTATTTTTCCTCCAGACCAGACACAACTAACTTTAACTAAGTTACTTTTAGAGCAACTTTGATTCGAGTAACTATGATCATATAAGATAATTTATGACATATGTGAGTCGTGTGAGATAAGTATTGTAATATTAGCATACTGCTTATTAATGTAAATCCAAATCAACATTTTAAATACTTGTGCACACACACAGTAGAAATGGCTTTGGGGATAAGCATATTTTAAACATTATTTGTTCGTCATGGAAGGAATATCAGCTGTTTGCAATACTTAGAGGAAAGTTTGATGGTTAATGTAACCAATTGTTATGATTATCATGTTACTGTATTATTCCATCACAGGAAGTTAAAGCTGTTGCCCAGTTATTTATATCCTGCTCTGAAAGAGAAATAAATGTATTGTAGTAGTTGCCTTATTTAATGCAGATTACATTTTCGCCTGACCATTATCTAAAGTATAGGGATTCATGTCAATGTGTAACACATTCTCAGTAATGTAATCAGTTTTTGAACAAAACGTTGACTTTATTAAATAGTGTAAAAATAAACTAAAATGAATCTCCAAGCAGCAGCGTGGACATGTAGGATGTACATATCACCCACACAAGTTTCAGTGACTCTGGTCTAGCATCTGGTCGTCAGTATTTCCTTACGGAGCTAGCTGGCTTGGCTCAGCAGTGGTGAGGCCTGCTCTCAGTAGCTGGCAGCAGGGTGAACTGTACCGGGTACAGTGCTGACCAACCAGGGCAGAAAAGCTAGCAGCAGGGGGAACTGAGCAGCCCAGGAACCAGGGCAGAAAAGCTAGCAGCAGGGGGAACTGAGCAGCCCAGGCACCAGGGCAGAAAAGCTAGCAGCAGGGGGAACTGAGCAGCCCAGGAACCAGGGCAGAAAAGCTAGCAGCAGGGGGAACTGAGCAGCCCAGGAACCAGGGCAGAAAAGCTAGCAGCAGGGGGAACTGAGCAGCCCAGGCACCAGGGCAGAAAAGCTAGCAGCAGGGGGAACTGAGCAGCCCAGGAACCAGGGCAGAAAAGCTAGCAGCAGGGGGAACTGAGCAGCCCAGGCACCAGGGCAGAAACAAATCTGAAAAGCTGTGGCAGTAATCACACAGTCACCGATATGGAACCATGCATCTCTGCCTTTCTTCAGATAAGACCCAGAAAAGCAGATTACTCTGACCTGTATCCCTCTCCTGCTCCCTTTCTTTCCACCGGGGGTGGAGGGTGGGGGGGTATTTTTAGGTTGGCGTGGACCTGTTATCTGACGTTGCCTTTTCAACACTTTGTAAGGGATGTGTGTAGAGGGGGGCTGGTAGCTGCATGACCTCTCCACCCTCTTTATGGTGATGGTCTCACATGTAATTTGGGAAATATAAATCTGTTTTCATGTTGACGTTTCTGTTCAGTGTACCAATAAAGACCTCTGACTTTGTCTACCTGAGTTGTCTCAGTTGCGTGTGTTATATGTCATATCTGACTCCGAATCAGTGGGGACAGACTGTGCAGATAGCCTAGTGGTTACAGCGTTGGGTCAGTAACCGGTAGGTTGCTGGTTCAAATACCCAAACTGACAAGGTGAAAAATCTGATATGCCCTTGAGCAAGGCACTTAACCATCATTTGCTCCAGGTACGCTGTACTACTATGGTTGACCATATACAACCACAGATTTTACTGCACCTATGTGACAATACAACATTAAAAAAAAAAACATTTTTGACAGTGACACGCATTAGTGAGTACATGTGGAGAGAGTCAATAGACCTAAGAGAAGGCTAAGCGGTTCTTACTCGTTTTAAAGTGGCAGCCATTGTGTTCGGCCAATTCCTCATCCCGTCCCTTTAGCTGCACACTTATAGCAACTCTATGTCAAGCAAATGGAGCTATTCTTACAGAGCACCGTGATAGTGTCAGTCAAGAGGAGAGGTGTGCATGATCTTGAGATGTGAATAGGTCCTGTTTAGTGGCAGGCCCTGAACTGTGTTCTACACTGAGTACCACAGAGTGAGGGGAAGTGGGCTCCCCCACACAATGCTGCCTAAAGGGCTTTTTAATGTGCTACAGTGCATTCAGACCCCTTAACTTTTTCCACATTTTGTTGTTACAGACTGACTTTAAAATGCATTAAATTGGGATGTGTCACTGATCTACACACTCTTCTCCATAATATCAAAGTGTGTCTTTAGAAATGTTATTAATTACAAATGAAAAGCAGAAATGTCAGTTTTCAACCCCTTTTGTTATGGCAAGCCTAAATACATTCAGGAGTGAAATGGTACTCAAGTCACATAACAAATTGCATTGTCTTTTTGATTAACTACCTCATCTCTGTACCCCACACATACAATTATCTGTAAGTCTCAGTCGAGCAGTGCATTTTTCCAATGCCTCGCAAAAGAAGGGCACCTAAAGTATTGGTAGATGAGTAGGGAAAAAAATGCAGACATTGAATATCCATTTGAGCATGGTAAAGTTATTAATTACCTTTTGGATCGTGTATCAATACACCCAGTCACTACAAAGATGCAGGCTTCCTTCCTAACTCAGTTGCTGGAGAGCAAGGAAACCGGGTAGGGATTTCACCATGAGGCCAATGGTGACTGTAAAACAGTTGCAGAGCTTAATGGCTGTGATGGGAGAACTGAGGATGGATCAACAACATTGTAGTTACTCCACAAAAAAAATCTAATTGACTGAGTGAAAATAATTAAGCCTGTACAGAATAAAAGTATTCCAAAACATGCATCCTGTTTGTAACAAGGCACTAAAGTAATACTGCAAAAACTGTCGCAAAACAATTCACTTTTTGTCCTGAATAGAAAGTGTTATATTTGAGGCAAATACAATTGAACACATAAGTACCTCTCTCCATATTTTCAAGCATAGCTGCATCATGTTATATGTATGATTGTAATCATTAAGGACTGGGGAGTTTTTCAGGATACATTTTTTTACGGAATGGAGCTAAGCACAGGCAAAATAATAGAGGAGAAAACCATGTTCAGGCGTGTGAATAATTAAGTCAATGTTATATTTCTGTATTTCATTGTAAATACATTTGCTAACATTTCTACAAAAAACATGTTTTCACTTTATCATTATGGGATATTGTGTGTAGATGGGTGAGAATATATTGAATCCATTTTGAATTCAGGCTGAAAGGCAACATGTGGAATAGGTCAAGGGGTATGAATACTTTCTGAAGGAACTGTATATAAATCTGTTTCATCAGCATATTTTGTAAGACACTGGATAAGTGTCTGTTAAATTACTAACATGTAATTATCATATTAATGACAGGTATCAATAAATATTATGGCTATTACTTGTCCACTCTACAGGCACATTAAACAATGCTTTTTTAATTTAGGGCCTGCGTGTGCAGTGATGGTTTTGTAGGTTATTCGGTGCCGTTTCAAAATACATTTTTCAGTGTATTTCCAGGGGCCTGTGGGCGATTTCAGAATTTGACTGTGGATCAGCGGTAACTGTCTGATTAATGATGAGGATGATGAACGCATTTCCCCAAACACTGAACTGTTTCTACTGACGACACGTCTGCTGGACTTTAAACACAACCCTTCTGAACGGTCACAGACCTTTCTGTAAATATTTAAATTATGTCAGTGATGCTATCTCACGACCTCGCCTAATGGGGACTGACATGCACCTGTAGAAGAAGGTCTAACTGGGCGTGACCTTGTAGGCCGGACCTATAGACTTAGCCTATATACAAGAAACGTCTAAAGCCCTCCACATATTTGTCTTATTTAGTCAAAATTGCGTGACATGCTCCAAACATATTTTATGTAGAGGCCGGTAAGTCCTTGTGATAAAAAAAACAACTAGTTTCCGGTTATAGTAGATTGAAGGTCTGTAATAGCCACTTGAATGGTTTAACCTGACGTTAAACATACGTGAACCGCATTACGGGTCGTGGGTGAGATTGTTTGACATGGATTACTGGTAATGTGTGCTGGCTATAGACAATGGCAATTACTATAGGCTAACGTGATGGACGATTTTCCTAATATTAAAACACACTGACATATGGTATCTTTATGTGCTAGGATTGGCCTGGTGTTTATTCCATTTGTAGGCTAGTGAGTCGTGAAACTGAAGAAAAAACCCTGGAGATTTAATGGTTGTAAAGTTAAAAATTATTTAAATGCTTTATTTTTTTAGATTGTGTGATCTTGACCATTATTTCCTTATCGATTTGACAATTGTTGTCGTCTAGGCGTATTGTAACGATTTTAATGTAGGCTATTATTATATAGGATTAATAATACAATACAATTAGGCGAATCCATGTTTTATTAAGCGTAATAGTAATGAATATTAGAAATAAAATACTACATTTAGCCTTTTAAATAATTAATGGTTGATAGAATTCGTAGTGATAGACTATAGTTCTATGAAAGCACTAGGCCTAAAATTATAATTGGTCGATAAGTTACATTTCATATTTAAAAATAATTTCTAAATAATTGAAGATGATTAGAAATAATCAGGTGATATAATTGTATCCCGTTCTAGTTGTTTGTTCATATTTATTCATTTAAAAAATGTCCTTCAGGACAATGGTTTAATGTACTTCAGTAAAAATACTTTTGAAGTAATACTTAAGTCGTTTTTTGAGGTATCTGTACTTTACTATTTATATTTTTAACAACTTTTACTTCACTACATTCCTAAAGAAAAGTATGTAATTTTTACTCCCATACATTTTTCCAAAAGTACTCGTTATATTTTGAATTCTTAGTAGGACAGGAAAATGGTCTAATTCACACACTTATCAAGAGAATATCCCTGGTCATCACTGCTGTCTCTGCTCTGGTGGACTCACTAGACACATGCTTAGTTTGTAAATGATGTCCGAGTGTTGGAGTGTGCCCCCTGGCTATCTGTAAATAAAATAAAACAACTAGAAAACGTGTCCGTCTGCTTTGATTAATATAAGGAATTTGAAATGATTTATACTTAAGTCTCAAAGGTAAAAAGTACATTTTAGTAATTACATTTACTTTTGATACTTAAGCATATTTAAAACCTTTAGGATTTTACTCAAATAGTATTTAACTGGGTGACTTTCACTTTTTCTATTAAGGTATCTTTATTTTTACTACAGTATGACATGTGGGTACTTTTCCCACCACTGCCTCAGAATATGTCCTGTAGTCCGCCCTGTGATATAGCCTATCAAATTCATGCAGAAAAATTATAATTTACATAAAAGAAAAGCTTTATTTACATATAATACGTGTATTAAGTACCTACAAACATAATTGCCTTACAGTACATTTGTGACCTCAATGAAAACGGTGATAGTGAGGGTAAGATGTCCACTGACAAATTGTATACATATTTTCCCTCCCACTGAAGTAGATACCTACATCTCATATATAACTTCACAATTAACTCCCTATTCCATCTCAGAAACTAGTAACCCAATGCAAATAAAATGTATTTAGTTTAAGCATCCATCAAGAGTTTGCCAGTCGAAGTACAGTACATGGAATAATATCGACATAACACTCAAGTAAGCCTATGCATCCATTGTAAAAGCGCATGCAATTTAAAACAATTTGTCTGAAGATAATGTTATATTTCGACCCTTCGTTCACCACGCTCTGATTCCATGTAAAGAAGACACTCCATTGCCGGACGGAAACGTGTTTTGAACGTTATTTAACTCCCCAATGCCGAAGTTGATGTAATTCCCGTTGTTTTGTGAGGGCTGGATAGACTGCACCGCAGTGGTGGGATAGTCACACGCATGGTTCATATTACAGCCAGGACTGGGATAATTACTGAACGCTGGGTAACTGTTATAAGCGAAATGGTTAAGGCCCACATTATATGAACTATTATAGGTCGTCGAGTCTCCAAGGCAGGGCTTCCCATCTCGGACCAGTACTGGGACTGAGATGCGTCTCGGCGGCGGGATACCGACCATCTCCAGGCTCTGGTCCTGTCGCTGTCTCTTGCACTTGTAGCGGCGGTTCTGGAACCAGATCTTGACCTGTGTGGGGGTCAGTTTGAGCACTCCGGCCAGGTGATCTCTCTCCGGAGCCGAAAGGTATTTCTGCTGCTTAAAGCGACGCTCCAGCTCATACACTTGCGCCTGTGAGAACAGCACGCGCGGCTTCCTGCGCTTCCGGGGTTTGGTGGGCAGATCCGGGTCCTCTGACTTCAGGTCCACCACCGGCTCGCTCTGAGAGATGTAGGACATGTCTAGTGGAATAGAAATAAACGAATAAATTAAGACGTATTTAATTTAATTCCAGTATGTTAAATTGTATAAAGGACCCAACAATAGGAATTCAGCTCGGAGACTTTTAGCAAGACATAGTTTAGACAAGCGTTCTAGGTCTGCCCTACATCCTAGAGTCCAAAAAGTAAAATGGGTTCAGTCGATTATGATTGCTATATTTTCTAAATTGTAATCAAACTTCCATGGAACTGTTTGGTATCCCGACGAGATAATTCAATCTAAACTTCAGTTACAACTTTCCTTTATTTTCTCCTTAATTGTAAAATAGATTAGGCCTCTTTGACTGTTCTTATTCCAGAATAAGGGTGTACACTAGGAGTAGCATTACTATTACATCCCTTGTGAAATGTCTTATTCTTAGCCTACACGTTTTAGATTGTGTCCGACGCAAATCTGTTAATTAAATTACTTACATAATTATTCAGATTTTCACATAGGCATAATTATGCATATGTTCACTTAGGGCTATTTCGATACTAATATCATAAACTGTTACCTTTTCTGTATTTCCCCTCAAATCTGTCCGTCTTGCCATCCTTGATGTCCATTTCTAAGAAAGATTTCCCATAGAAGGCAGCGGCGAAGTTGAGGGCAGTATTTCTGTTGTCTTTAGCCTCATGGAGCTCCTCTCCAAACAGCGAGCCTCCAGACGACATCTCCCGAAGCGGCTCCTGTTTCAGGCGGCCCAGCATGCAGGAGGAGGTCGGTAAGGCACAGTCCATCCGTGGATAGATGTCCAGTGAGACCAGATGTTCAGCACTAGTGTGCTGCTCCAGGTTTAATATATCCTTAACCGAGAAGGGTGTGGACGTACTGGGGCTGGAAAACATTGCCAAATAACAGTTGATCTGACATATAAATGGCAACAAACCAATGATTCCAAAATCTCCTCTTCTTAGTAATATTTACTGAGCTCAAGTACTCGTTCGTTTGTTTAACCGAGGGGGATCTTGACTATCAACTCGAGTCCCTAACTTTTCTTGGCCTCTTTCTGCTATGCATGGGGAAAGAGAGGGGGGGATGAGGGGGAGGTTAAGTCTCTCATTGGACGTTGTTAGGGGGCATCCTATTGGTGTTGCCAGTTCCGGTGATGTTGAAATAATAGCTGGTAATGTAACCCTACATGTCCGTGGTGTATCTGAATCCAGAATGCAACTTCAGCCCCATTACGCACCGTCACAAACACGCCTTTTGTCCATAATAGATAGTTGGAATTTATTATCAATTGTTATTACATTTTCCCTGTAAAATGTATATGGTTGAAGGCAAAATAGAATATAATAAATACTGGAACATTTTTCTATGTGTGCACGAGCCTGTCTGTCTGTGTTAGGTTCTGTTTAATAGTTTAATGATGATACATTTTATTTGGCGAACATTAAACGTATGCTAGGAGATGCTTCGTCAGTTGCACAACTGAATGCGAAATGTGTCTTCCGCATTTAACCCAACTCCTCTGAATCAGAGAAGTGCAGGGAGCTGCCTTAATCGACATCCACGTCATCGGCGCCCGTTGAACAGTTGTTTGTTAACTGTCTTGCTCAAGGGCAGAACTGCATATGTTTCCACCTTGGGGATTCGAACCAGTGACCTTTCGGTTACACGCTTAACCGCTAGGCTACCTGCTTCCCTACATAAAAACAAGTGCAGTGCATAAGATCATAAAATCGATTACATGAAAGAAATCAACATTTAAATTAAAGGACCAGACGAAACAGGATGGTTGTGTAAAGGATATGAACCTGGTTTAAGGTCAAGATTTAGGTTTAGGGGGTACGGTTGGTGATAGGGTACGAACCCGGTTTTGGGTAAGTGTGTTGGTTGGGGGACACACAGGGACGGATAGGTATACTGATAATGCACAGAGCGGTGGGAATAAGAGCAGACAGGCAGCAAAGCGTCTAGTTGGAGGGAACTTCCCTGGCAGCAAGACCATAGGGATCAACATGTCTCTTCCTCCGCTGGCCTAACTTTCAGGAAGTGATAACAGACAACAAACCAGCATCCACCCACCCACCCACCCACGCAGCGCACCCGGGCTAGGAGTGTCACACATACCATAACATTTTTGTAGTCATGCCTTATGACACATTCGTCTAGAGCTACATTATGTACAGGCTATGTACAGGCTATGTACACCACAAATGTACACTAGGCCCTACTTTTGTACACTACAAAATTAGGGCCTATCATATGCCTAGTTATTCGATAAGTCACGTTATTCCCTAAAAATGAATCCAATAAAATATCAGTAGGACAAGGTTTTTGGGGAGAATTGGTGTGCGTAAAGATTCCAAGACGCACTGAGGGGACCTCGCACAGGGCTGGCATCACACCCATTATTAATGCTGGTGGAGACAGCGGTGCCGAGACAGACAGTATTATCGTTTGTTTTATCTCCAGCAGCGTTTAACACAGACCCCGGGAACTAAATGGGTCCCGCTGTCTCCGACCCGGCTCGCGGTGTTTATAGTTTTTAAGACTATTTGCGCGCCTCGAAAGCTGATGAATGGTCGCGAGGAGTAGAGCGTCAACACTGCCGTGTCTCGCGCAGCAATAATTGGTGAAATAAAGTAAACGAACCGAACTCAGACGAGCCTCAGTGTAGCGCATGGAAACCGTTTCATTCTTCATGTCAGATTCTTTCCTCTTAACGTTCGCAAACAATTAACATTGAGTTGGCTGCAGTCTGTTGTGACGAATCTCAATAAAAGTTTGAAGGTTATTCACAGTTGATGACAGACAGGACTGTCCTCGGGCCTTCAGGCCTATCTGACAGAGTTTGAGTTAGTTCCATTTCAAGCTTAATTCACTTCATGACATGGCATTTCAGTTGCATTGACCTCAATTCTGCAAGACCGACTGCAAAGCACTCTCTGTGTCAACTGCCCAAATTAAACATGACAGGCCTATTAGACGCATGGTTCATATCCCTAATGTATTCTCTCTCTGTCTCTCTCTCTCTGTATCTCTCTCTCTGTCTCTCTCTCTCTTTCTCTCTCTCTGTCTCTCTCTCTCTCTCTCTCTCTCTCTCTCTCTCTCTCTCTCCCTCTCTTTTTCAGACTCTCCCTCTTTCTCTCCCTCTCTCTTTCTCTCTCTCGATGAAAAAGTACGAACATGAATGCACTCACTAGTGTAAATCGCTCTGCATAAGAGCGTCTGTTAAACTACTAAAATGTTTTTTTTTAAGTACAATGTATTTCTCTCCCTCCCCCGACCCGTCTTTCTTTAGCAACAGTCAGATAAAGCGATAGATAAGGCTGCTGAAAAACTTCCGCTGGACGGGATAATTGAGGATATTCTGGGGCGCTGTGTGTGTGTTTTATCTAATGAGTCTGCGACTGTTCCCGTGTGTGGACTGTGGGGAAAGCGGCACGAGCACAGGGTCTGGAGTCTTTCCGCGGTCCTCGAGACCTGTCAATCATATTGGTGATCTCGGCACCTTTCTAATGGTGCTGACTAATTACCTCGGAAAGATAAACAGGTTTAATCGTTGATCTGACAAACAATCAGATTAAATATCGTCGATCATTGATTTTTATCCTAATGGAAGTCGATATTGTTATGCAGTGTTCAATTGTAGCCCATCTTTAGGTGTACTCTACTGTGGATGTTAGTTTCAATTAACTTGCCCTTCGAGATTAAAAATAATTATGTATTATAGTGCGTGATTTAGACAAACAACTGTTATTAGTGTTTTTTGTCACTGATTATGTGACAAACGTATATTTTTTTGTTTTGGGATTAAATTCAAATAAATCAAATTAGGCCTACAGAATTATTGAAATTGTCATTTGTAAATGTAGAATGCTGTTTGATCAGAGAATATTGTTAGGTGTGATGCAGTTAAATGTTCGTTCTAAAAGAAAAATAATACATCTTTATTTGATCATTATGAATTAGCATTTAGGCCTACCATATTTAGGCCTACCACATTTAGGCCTACCACATTTAGGCCTACCACATTTAGGCCTACCACATTTAGGCCTACCACATTTCCATAATGTCATTTATTCAATGCAAAAAAAATAATTGAGCTCGTTCATCAGGCATCTGAGAATGTTGCCAATATGCCTTTACATCCCACTAAAATACACATTTATCACATTTGAATTGTTAATATTAAATCATCCATATGAAGTTGACCTATTTAGGTTGTTTGCAAACACTTATGGATTTGTTATGTCAATTACAAACACAAGTTATTGTTTGGTAGGCTGAGAGCCAATGGAAGTTATGTGTAGGCTAGACCTAAATAAAGTTTGGTAGGCTGAGAGCCAATGGAAGTTATGTGTAGGCTAGACCTAAATAAAGTTTGGTAGGCTGAGAGCCAATGGAAGTTATGTGTAGGCTAGACCTAAATAAAGTTTGGTAGGCTGAGAGCCAATGGAAGTTATGTGTAGGCTAGACCTAAATAAAGTTTGGTAGGCTGAGAGCCAATGGAAGTTATGTGTAGGCTAGACCTAAATAAAGTTTGGTAGGCTGAGAGCCAATGGAAGTTATGTGTAGGCTAGACCTAAATAAAGTTTGGTAGGCTGAGAGCCAATGGAAGTTATGTGTAGGCTAGACCTAAATAAAGTTTGGTAGGCTGAGAGCCAATGGAAGTTATGTGTAGGCTAGACCTAAATAAAGTTTGGTAGGCTGAGAGCCAATGGAAGTTATGTGTAGGCTAGACCTAAATAAAGTTTGGTAGGCTGAGAGCCAATGGAAGTTATGTGTAGGCTAGACCTAAATAAAGTTTGGTAGGCTGAGAGCCAATGGAAGTTATGTGTAGGCTAGACCTAAATAAAGTTTGGTAGGCTGAGAGCCAATGGAAGTTATGTGTAGGCTAGACCTAAATAAAGTTTGGTAGGCTGAGAGCCAATGGAAGTTATGTGTAGGCTAGACCTAAATAAAGTTTGGTAGGCTGAGAGCCAATGGAAGTGTGTAGGCTGACCTAAATAAAGAGCCCAATGGAAGTTATGTGTAGGCTAGACCTAAATAAAGTTTGGTAGGCTGAGAGCCAATGGAAGTTATGTGTAGACTAGACCTAAATAAATTTTGGTAGGCTGAGAGCCAATGGAAGTTATGTGTAGGCTAGACCTAAATAAAGTTTGGTAGGCTGAGAGCCAATGGAAGATGTGTAGGCTAGACCTAAATAAAGTTTGTAGGCTGAGAGCCAATGGAAATGTAAAGACCTAAATAAAGTTTGGTAGGCTGAGAGCCAATGGAAGTTATGTGTAGTTTGGTAGCTGAGAGCCAATAAATGTGTAAGACCTAAATAAAGTTTGGTAGGCTGAGAGCCAATGAGATATGTAGGCTAGACCTAAATAAAGGAGGCTGAGAGCCAATTGAAGTTATGTGTAGGCTAGACCTAAATAAAGTTTGGTAGGCTGAGAGCCAATGGAAGTTATGTGTAGGCTAGACCTAAATAAAGTTTGGTAGGCTGAGAGCCAATGGAAGTTATGTGTAGGCTAGACCTAAATAAAGTTTGGTAGGCTGAGAGCCAATGGAAGTTATGTGTAGGCTAGACCTAAATAAAGTTTGGTAGGCTGAGAGCCAATGGAAGTTATGTGTAGGCTAGACCTAAATAAAGTTTGGTAGGCTGAGAGCCAATTGAAGTTATGTGTAGGCTAGACCTAAATAAAGTTTGGTAGGCTGAGAGCCAATGGAAGTTATGTGTAGGCTAGACCTAAATAAAGTTTGGTAGGCTGAGAGCCAATGGAAGTTATGTGTAGGCTAGACCTAAATAAAGTTTGGTAGGCTGAGAGCCAATGGAGAGCTAGACCTAAATAAAGTTTGGTATACTGAGAGCCAATGGAAGTTATGTGTAGGCTAGACCTAAATAAAGTTTGGTAGGCTGAGAGCCAATGGACGTTATGCTAGACCTAAATAAAGGAGGCTGAGAGCCAATTGAAGTTATGTGTAGGCTAGACCTAAATAAAGTTTGGTAGGCTGAGAGCCAATGGAAGTTATGTGTAGGCTAGACCTAAATAAAGTTTGGTAGGCTGAGAGCCAATGGAAGTTATGTGTAGGCTAGACCTAAATAAAGTTTGGTAGGCTGAGAGCCAATGGAAGTTATGAGGCTAGACCTAAATAAAGTTTGGTAGGCTGAGAGCCAATGGAAGTTATAAAAAAAAATATATATATGCCATTTAGAGACGCTAAATAAGTCATGTTACATTCTACGGGGTGGTCCTGGGATTCGAACCCACTAACCTGGCTGATGCTCTAGAGCCAGAAGGACCAAGTTATGTGAGGCTAGACCTAAATATGTGGCTGAGAGCCAATGGAGATGTGTAGGCCCTAAATAAAGTTTGGTAGGCTGAGAGCCAATGGAAGTTATGTGTAGGCTAGACCTAAATAAAGTTTGGTAGGCTGAGAGCCAATGGAAGTTATGTGTAGGCTAGACCTAAATAAAGTTTGGTAGGCTGAGAGCCAATGGAAGTTATGTGTAGGCTAGACCTAAATAAAGTTTGGTAGGCTGAGAGCCAATGGACGTTATGTGTAGGCTAGACCTAAATAAAGGTTGGTAGGCTGAGAGCCAATTGAAGTTATGTGTAGGCTAGACCTAAATAAAGTTTGGTAGGCTGAGAGCCAATGGAAGTTATGTGTAGGCTAGACCTAAATAAAGTTTGGTAGGCTGAGAGCCAATGGAAGTTATGTGTAGGCTAGACCTAAATAAAGTTTGGTAGGCTGAGAGCCAATGGAAGTTATGTGTAGGCTAGACCTAAATAAAGTTTGGTAGGCTGAGAGCCAATGGAAGTTATGTGTAGGCTAGACCTAAATAAAGTTTGGTAGGCTGAGAGCCAATGGAAGTTATGTGTAGGCTAGACCTAAATAAAGTTTGGTAGGCTGAGAGCCAATGGAAGTTATGTGTAGGCTAGACCTAAATAAAGTTTGGTATACTGAGAGCCAATGGAAGTTATGTGTAGGCTAGACCTAAATAAAGTTTGGTAGGCTGAGAGCCAATGGACGTTATGTGTAGGCTAGACCTAAATAAAGGTGGTAGGCTGAGAGCCAATTGAAGCTAGACCTAAATAAAGTTTGGTAGGCTGAGAGCCAATGGAAGTTATGTGTAGGCTAGACCTAAATAAAGTTTGGTAGGCTGAGAGCCAATGGAAGTTATGTGTAGGCTAGACCTAAATAAAGTTTGGTAGGCTGAGAGCCAATGGAAGTTATGTGTAGGCTAGACCTAAATAAAGTTTGGTAGGCTGAGAGCCAATGGACGTTATGTGTAGGCTAGACCTAAATAAAGGTTGGTAGGCTGAGAGCCAATTGAAGTTATGTGTAGGCTAGACCTAAATAAAGTTTGGTAGGCTGAGAGCCAATGGAAGTTATGTGTAGGCTAGACCTAAATAAAGTTTGGTAGGCTGAGAGCCAATGGAAGTTATGTGTAGGCTAGACCTAAATAAAGTTTGGTAGGCTGAGAGCCAATGGAAGTTATGTGTAGGCTAGACCTAAATAAAGTTTGGTAGGCTGAGAGCCAATGGAAGTTATGTGTAGGCTAGACCTAAATAAAGTTTGGTAGGCTGAGAGCCAATGGACGTTATGTGTAGGCTAGACCTAAATAAAGGTTGGTAGGCTGAGAGCCAATTGAAGTTATGTGTAGGCTAGACCTAAATAAAGTTTGGTAGGCTGAGAGCCAATGGAAGTTATGTGTAGGCTAGACCTAAATAAAGTTTGGTAGGCTGAGAGCCAATGGAAGTTATGTGTAGGCTAGACCTAAATAAAGTTTGGTAGGCTGAGAGCCAATGGAAGTTATGTGTAGGCTAGACCTAAATAAAGTTTGGTAGGCTGAGAGCCAATGGAAGTTATAAAAAAATATATATATATGCCATTTAGCAGATGCTTTTATCCAAAGCGACTTACAGTCATATGTGCATACATTCTACGTATGGGTGGTCGCGGGAATCGAACCCACTACCCTGGCGTTACAAGCGCCATGCTCTACCAACTGAGCTACAGAAGGACCAAGTTATGTGTAGGCTAGACCTAAATAAAGTTTGGTAGGCTGAGAGCCAATGGAAGTTATGTGTAGGCTAGACCTAAATAAAGTTTGGTAGGCTGAGAGCCAATGGAAGTTATGTGTAGGCTAGACCTAAATAAAGTTTGGTAGGCTGAGAGCCAATGGAAGTTATGTGTAGGCTAGACCTAAATAAAGTTTGGTAGGCTGAGAGCCAATGGAAGTTATGTGTAGGCTAGACCTAAATAAAGTTTGGTAGGCTGAGAGCCAATGGAAGTTATGTGTAGGCTAGACCTAAATAAATTGGGAAAACATAATAATTAACAACTAACACATTACATTATCATGAATATACATTTTGTAATTGTAACATTAAAAAAATCATACATCTGATTCAAATATTCAAATATGAACACAATTTAAAAATGGTTTAATCTTGTATTGTCCCAACACAGTCGAAACAAAGTCCCCTAAAGTATTTTTTCACTCCCAACACCTGTTTGAGGTTGAAGAGTTCATCTGTTCCCCTTCATATAACTCTATTCCCCCATGTATCAATTAATCCTCAGACACAATACGGTACAACTCTCTCTTTCTTCTCTCATTTTCTTTCTTCCCTCTCTCTCTTTCGTGGTCTCTCTCTCTCTCTGTCTCCTCTCTCACGCTGTCTCTTCTCAATTCAATTCAATTCAATTCAAGGGCTTTATTGGCATGGGAAACATGTGTTAACATTGCCAAAGCAAGTGAGGTAGACAACATACAAAGTGAATATATAAAGTGAAAAACAACAAAAATTAACAGTAAACATTACACATACAGAAGTTTCAAAACAGTAAAGACATTACAAATGTCATATTATATATATATATACAATGTACAAATAGTTAAAGGACACAAGATAAAGTAAATAAGCATAAATATGGGTTGTATTTACAATGGTGTTTGTTCTTCACTGGTTGCCCTTTTCTCGTGGCAACAGGTCACAAATCTTGCTGCTGTAATGGCACACTGTGGAATTTCACCCAGTAGATATGGGAGTTTTTCAAAATTGGATTTGTTTTCGAATTCTTTGTGGATCTGTGTAATCTGAGGGAAATATGTCTCTCTAATATGGTCATACATTGGGCAGGAGGTTAGGAAGTGCAGCTCAGTTTCCACCTCATTTTGTGGGCAGTGAGCACATAGCCTGTCTTCTCTTGAGAGCCATGTCTGCCTATGGCAGCCTTTCTCAATAGCACCTTTTAGGTGGTTGTAGAATTTAACGGCTCTTTTCTGGATTTTGATAATTAGTGGGTATCGGCCTACTTCTGCTCTGCATGCATTATTTGGTGTTTTACGTTGTACACGGAGGATATTTTTGCAGAATTC
>NC_068450.1:15332629-15437629 GCF_023373465.1 Oncorhynchus keta | reverse complement strand
TTACACACCCGGGTTCGATCCCAGGCTATGTCACAACCGGCTGTGACCGGGAGTCCCATAGGGTGGCGCACAATTGGCCCTGTGTCTTCCGGGTTAGGGGAGGGTTTGGTTGGGGGGTCTGCAGGCGACTCCTTCTGGCGGGCCGGCTGCCTGCAGGTTGACTTCGGTCGTCAGTCGAACGGTGTTTCCTCCGACTCATTGGTGCGGCTGGCTTCCGGATTAATCGGGCGGGAGTTCAGATGCACGGTTTGACGGGTCATGTGTTTCGGAGGACAGGTGACTCGACCTTCGCCTCTCCCGAGCCTGTAGGAGAGTTGCAGCGACGAGACAAGATCGTAATTGGATGAGATGAGATATTGGATATCAGGAAAAAAAGAAGAAGAAAAAGAAAGGAAAAAGCATAAACGTGCAGACACTCTGCCCTCCGTGAGTTTGACACCCCTGTCCTGCGATGTCCGGAGCTGCTGCTTTTCTCTTTACCTGATCACCTGGTGTCCCAGGTCTAAATCAGCCCCTGGTTAGAGGGGAATCACCCACCTGGTGTCCCAGGTCTAAATCAGTGCCTGATTAGAGGGGAATCACCCACCTGGTGTCCCAGGTCTAAACCAGTGCCTGATTAGAGGGGAATCACCCACCTGGTGTCCCAGGTCTAAATCAGTGCCTGATTCGAGGGGAATCACCCACCTGGTGTCCCAGGTCTAAATCGGCCCCTGGTTAGAGGGGAATCACCCACCTGGTGTCCCAGGTCTAAATCAGCCCCTGGTTAGAGGGGAATCACCCACCTGGTGTCCCAGGTCTAAATCAGCCCCTGGTTAGAGGGGAATCACCCACCTGGTGTCCCAGGTCTAAATCAGCCCCTGGTTAGAGGGGAATCACCCACCTGGTGTCCCAGGTCGAAATCAACCCCTGGTTAGAGGGGAATCACCCACCTGGTGTCCCAGGTCTAAATCGGTGTCCCAGGTCTAAATCGGCCCCTGATTAGAGGGGAATCACCCACCTGGTGTCCCAGGTCTAAATCAGCCCCTGGTTAGAGGGGAATCACCCACCTGGTGTCCTAGGTCTAAATCCGCCCCTGGTTAGAGGGGAATCACCCACCTGGTGTCCCAGGTCTAAATCAGTGCCTGATTAGAGGCGAATCACCCACCTGGTGTCCCAGGTCTGAATCAGCCCCTGGTTAAAGGGGAATCACCCACCTGGTGTCCCAGGTCTAAATCAGCCCCTGGTTAGAGGGGAATCACCCACCTGGTGTCCCAGGTCTAAATCAGCCCCTGGTTAGAGGGGAATCACCCACCTGGTGTCCCAGGTCTAAATCAGCGCCCGATTAGAGGGGAATCACCCACCTGGTGTCCCAGGTCTAAATCAGCGCCTGATTAGAGGGGAATCACCCACCTGGTGTCCCAGGTCTAAATCAGCCCCTGGTTAGAGGGGAATCACCCACCTGGTGTCCCAGGTCTAAATCGGCCCCTGGTTAGAGGGGAATCACCCACCTGGTGTCCCAGGTCTAAATCGGCACCTGGTTAGAGGGGAATCACCCACCTGGTGTCCCAGGTCTAAATCGGCCCCTGGTTAGGGGGAATCACCCACCTGGTGTCCCAGGTCTAAATCGGCCCCTGGTTAGAGGGGAATCACCCACCTGGTGTCCCAGGTCTAAATCGGCCCCTGGTTAGAGGGGAATCACCCACCTGGTGTCCCAGGTCGAAATCAACCCCTGGTTAGAGGGGAATCACCCACCTGGTGTCCCAGGTCTAAATCGGTGTCTCAGGTCTAAATCGGCCCCTGATTAGAGGGGAATCACCCACCTGGTGTCCCAGGTCTAAATCAGCCCCTGGTTAGAGGGGAATCACCCACCTGGTGTCCTAGGTCTAAATCCGCCCCTGGTTAGAGGGGAATCACCCACCTGGTGTCCCAGGTCTAAATCAGTGCCTGATTAGAGGCGAATCACCCACCTGGTGTCCCAGGTCTGAATCAGCCCCTGGTTAAAGGGGAATCACCCACCTGGTGTCCCAGGTCTAAATCAGCCCCTGGTTAGAGGGGAATCACCCACCTGGTGTCCCAGGTCTAAATCAGCCCCTGGTTAGAGGGGAATCACCCACCTGGTGTCCCAGGTCTAAATCAGTGCCCGATTAGAGGGGAATCACCCACCTGGTGTCCCAGGTCTATATCAGCGCCTGATTAGAGGGGAATCACCCACCTGGTGTCCCAGGTCTAAATCAGCCCCTGGTTAGAGGGGAATCACCCACCTGGTGTCCCAGGTCTAAATCGGCCCCTGGTTAGAGGGGAATCACCCACCTGGTGTCCCAGGTCTAAATCGGCACCTGGTTAGAGGGGAATCACCCACCTGGTGTCCCAGGTCTAAATCGGCCCCTGGTTAGAGGGGAATCACCCACCTGGTGTCCCAGGTCTAAATCGGCCCCTGGTTAGAGGGGAATCGCCCACCTGGTGTCCCAGGTCTAAATCGGCCCCTGGTTAGAGGGGAATCAACCACCTGGTGTCCCAGGTCTAAATCGGCCCCTGGTTAGAGGGAAATCACCCACCTGTTGCCCCAAGTCTAAATCAGCCCTGGTTAGAGGGGAATCACCCACCTGGTGTCCCAGGTCTAAATCAGCCCCTCGTTAAAGGGGAATCACCCACCTGGTGTCCCAGGTCTAAATCGCCCTTGGTTAGAGGGGAATCACCCACCTGGTGTCCCAGGTCTAAATCAGCCCCTGGTTAGAGGGGAATCACCCACCTGGTGTCCCAGATCTAAATCAGCCCCTGGTTAGAGGGGAATCACCCACCTTGTGTCCCAGGTCTTATTCAGTGCCTGATTAGAGGGGAATCACCCACCTGGTGTCCCAGGTCTAAATCAGCGCCTGATTAGAGGGGAATCACCCACCTGGTGTCCCAGGTCTAAATCAGTGCCCGATTAGAGGGGAATCACCCACCTGGTGTCCCAGGTCTAAATCAGCGCCTGATTAGAGGGGAATCACCCACCTGGTGTCCCAGGTCTAAATCAGCCCCTGGTTAGAGGGGAATCACCCACCTGGTGTCCCAGGTCTAAATCGGCCCCTGGTTAGAGGGGAATCGCCCACCTGGTGTCCCAGGTCTAAATCGGCCCCTGGTTAGAGGGGAATCGCCCACCTGGTGTCCCAGGTCTAAATCGGCCCCTGGTTAGAGGGAAATCAACCACCTGTTGCCCCAAGTCTAAATCAGCCCTGGTTAGAGGGGAATCACCCACCTGGTGTCCCAGGTCTAAATCAGCCCCTCGTTAAAGGGGAATCACCCACCTGGTGTCCCAGGTCTAAATCGCCCTTGGTTAGAGGGGAATCACCCACCTGGTGTCCCAGGTCTAAATCAGCCCCTGGTTAGAGGGGAATCACCCACCTGGTGTCCCAGATCTAAATCAGCCCCTGGTTCGAGGGGAATCACCCACCTTGTGTCCCAGGTCTTATTCAGTGCCTGATTAGAGGGGAATCACCCACCTGGTGTCCCAGGTCTAAATCAGCCCCTGGTTAGAGGGGAATCACCCACCTGGTGTCCCAGGTCTAAATCAGCCCCTGGTTAGAGGGGAATCACCCACCTGGTGTCCCAGGTCGAAATCAACCCCTGGTTAGAGGGGAATCACCCACCTGGTGTCCCAGGTCTAAATCGGTGTCCCAGGTCTAAATCGGCCCCTGATTAGAGGGGAATCACCCACCTGGTGTCCCAGGTCTAAATCAGCCCCTGGTTAGAGGGGAATCACCCACCTGGTGTCCTAGGTCTAAATCCGCCCCTGGTTAGAGGGGAATCACCCACCTGGTGTCCCAGGTCTAAATCAGTGCCTGATTAGAGGCGAATCACCCACCTGGTGTCCCAGGTCTGAATCAGCCCCTGGTTAAAGGGGAATCACCCACCTGGTGTCCCAGGTCTTAATCAGTGCCTGATTCGAGGGGAATCACCCACCTGGTGTCCCAGGTCTAAATCGGCCCCTGGTTAGAGGGGAATCACCCACCTGGTGTCCCAGGTCTAAATCAGCCCCTGATAAGAGGGGAGTCACCCACCTGGTGTCCCAGGTCTAAATCAGCCCCTGGTTAGAGGGGAATCACCCACCTGTTGTCCCAGGTCTAAATCAGCCCCTGGTTAGAGGGGAATCACCCACCTGGTGTCCCAGGTCTAAATCAGCCCCTGGTTAGAGGGGAATCACCCACCTGGTGTCCCAGGTCTAAATCAGCCCCTGGTTAGAGGGGAATCACCCACCTGGTGTCCCAGGTCGAAATCAACCCCTGGTTAGAGGGGAATCACCCACCTGGTGTCCCAGGTCTAAATCGGTGTCCCAGGTCTAAATCGGCCCCTGATTAGAGGGGAATCACCCACCTGGTGTCCCAGGTCTAAATCAGCCCCTGGTTAGAGGGGAATCACCCACCTGGTGTCCCAGGTCGAAATCAACCCCTGGTTAGAGGGGAATCACCCACCTGGTGTCCCAGGTCTAAATCGGTGTCCCAGGTCTAAATCGGCCCCTGATTAGAGGGGAATCACCCACCTGGTGTCCCAGGTCTAAATCAGCCCCTGGTTAGAGGGGAATCACCCACCTGGTGTCCTAGGTCTAAATCCGCCCCTGGTTAGAGGGGAATCACCCACCTGGTGTCCCAGGTCTAAATCAGTGCCTGATTAGAGGCGAATCACCCACCTGGTGTCCCAGGTCTGAATCAGCCCCTGGTTAAAGGGGAATCACCCACCTGGTGTCCCAGGTCTAAATCAGCCCCTGGTTAGAGGGGAATCACCCACCTGGTGTCCCAGGTCTAAATCAGCCCCTGGTTAGAGGGGAATCACCCACCTGGTGTCCCAGGTCTAAATCAGTGCCCGATTAGAGGGGAATCACCCACCTGGTGTCCCAGGTCTAAATCAGCGCCTGATTAGAGGGGAATCACCCACCTGGTGTCCCAGGTCTAAATCAGCCCCTGGTTAGAGGGGAATCACCCACCTGGTATCCCAGGTCTAAATCGGCCCCTGGTTAGAGGGGAATCACCCACCTGGTGTCCCAGGTCTAAATCGGCACCTGGTTAGAGGGAAATCACCCACCTGGTGTCCCAGGTCTAAATCGGCCCCTGGTTAGGGGGAATCACCCACCTGGTGTCCCAGGTCTAAATCGCCCCCTGGTTAGAGGGGAATCACCCACCTGGTGTCCCAGGTCTAAATCGGCCCCTGGTTAGAGGGGAATCGCCCACCTGGTGTCCCAGGTGTAAATCGGCCCCTGGTTAGAGGGGAATCGCCCACCTGGTGTCCCAGGTCTAAATCTGCCCCTGGTTAGAGGGAAATCACCCACCTGTTGCCCCAAGTCTAAATCAGCCCTGGTTAGAGGGGAATCACCCACCTGGTGTCCCAGGTCTAAATCCGCCCCTGGTTAGAGGGGAATCACCCACCTGGTGTCCCAGGTCTAAATCAGTGCCTGATTAGAGGCGAATCACCCACCTGGTGTCCCAGGTCTGAATCAGCCCCTGGTTAAAGGGGAATCACCCACCTGGTGTCCCAGGTCTAAATCAGCCCCTGGTTAGAGGGGAATCACCCACCTGGTGTCCCAGGTCTAAATCAGCCCCTGGTTAGAGGGGAATCACCCACCTGGTGTCCCAGGTCTAAATCAGTGCCCGATTAGAGGGGAATCACCCACCTGGTGTCCCAGGTCTAAATCAGCGCCTGATTAGAGGGGAATCACCCACCTGGTGTCCCAGGTCTAAATCAGCCCCTGGTTAGAGGGGAATCACCCACCTGGTGTCCCAGGTCTAAATCGGCCCCTGGTTAGAGGGGAATCACCCACCTGGTGTCCCAGGTCTAAATCGGCACCTGGTTAGAGGGGAATCACCCACCTGGTGTCCCAGGTCTAAATCGGCCCCTGGTTAGGGGGAATCACCCACCTGGTGTCCCAGGTCTAAATCGGCCCCTGGTTAGAGGGGAATCACCCACCTGGTGTCCCAGGTCTAAATCGGCCCCTGGTTAGAGGGGAATCGCCCACCTGGTGTCCCAGGTCTAAATCGGCCCCTGGTTAGAGGGGAATCGCCCACCTGGTGTCCCAGGTCTTAATCAGTGCCTGATTAGAGGGGAATCACCCACCTGGTGTCCCAGGTCTAAATCAGCGCCTGATTAGAGGGGAATCACCCACTTGGTGTCCCAGGTCTAAATCAGCCCCTGATTAGAGGGGAATCACCCACCTGGTGTCCTAGGTCTAAATCCGCCCCTGGTTAGAGGGGAATCACCCACCTGGTGTCCCAGGTCTAAATCAGTGCCTGATTAGAGGCGAGTCACCCACCTGGTGTCCCAGGTCTAAATCAGCCCCTGGTTAAAGGGGAATCACCCACCTGGTGTCCCAGGTCTAAATCAGCCCCTGGTTAGAGGGGAATCACCCACCTGGTGTCCCAGGTCTAAATCAGCCCCTGGTTAGAGGGGAATCACCCACCTGGTGTCCCAGGTCTAAATCGGCCCCTGGTTAAAGGGGAATCACCCACCTGGTGTCCCAGGTCTAAATCAGCCCCTGGTTAGAGGGGAATCACCCACCTGGTGTCCCAGGTCTAAATCAGCCCCTGGTTAGACGGGAATCACCCACCTGGTGTCCCAGGTCTAAATCAGCCCCTGGTTAGAGGGGAATCACCCACCTGGTGTCCCACGTCTAAATCAGCCCCTGGTTAGAGGGGAATCACCCACCTGGTGTCCCAGGTCTAAATCAGCCCCTGGTTAGAGGGGAATCACCCACCTGTTGTCCCAAGTCTAAATCAGCCACTGGTTAGAGGGGAATCACCCACCTGGTGTCCCAGGTATAAATCAGCCCCTGGTTAAAGGGGAATCACCCACCTGGTGTCCCAGGTCTTAATCAGTGCCTGATTAGAGGGGAATCACCCACCTGGTGTCCCAGGTCTAAATCAGCCCCTGGTTAGAAGGGAATCACCCACCTGGTGTCCCAGGTCGAAATCAACCCCTGGTTAGAGGGGGAATCACCCACCTGGTGTCCCAGGTCTAAATCAGCCCCTGGTTAGAGGGGAATCACCCACCTGGTGTCCCAGGTCTAAATCGGTGTCCCAGGTCTAAATCGGCCCCTGATTAGAGGGGAATCACCCACCTGGTGTCCTAGGTCTAAATCCGCCCCTGGTTAGAGGGGAATCACCCACCTGGTGTCCCAGGTCTAAATCAGTGCCTGATTAGAGGCGAATCACCCACCTGGTGTCCCAGGTCTAAATCAGCCCCTGGTTAAAGGGAATCAACCACCTGGTGTCCCAGGTCTAAATCCGCCCCTGGTTAGAGGGGAATCACACACCTGGTGTCCCAGGTCTAAATCATTGCCTGATTAGAGGCGAATCACCCACCTGGTGTCCCAGGTCTAAATGAGTGCCTGATTCGAGAGGGGAATCACCCACCTGGTGTCCCAGGTCTAAATCAGCCCCTGGTTAGTGGGGAATCACCCACCTGGTGTCCCAGGTCTAAAACAGTGCCTGATTAGAGGGGAATCACCCACCTGGGAGTCCCAGGTCTAAATCAGCCCCTGGTTAGAGGGGAATCACCCACCTGGTGTCCCAGGTCTAAATCAGCCCCTGGTTAGAGGGGAATCACCCACCTGGTGTCCCAGGTCTAAATCGGCACCTGGTTAGAGGGAAATCACCCACCTGGTGTCCCAGGTCTAAATCGGCCCCTGGTTAGGGGGAATCACCCACCTGGTGTCCCAGGTCTAAATCGGCCCCTGGTTAGAGGGGAATCACCCACCTGGTGTCCCAGGTCTCAATCGGCCCCTGGTTAGAGGGGAATCGCCCACCTGGTGTCCCAGGTGTAAATCGGCCCCTGGTTAGAGGGGAATCGCCCACCTGGTGTCCCAGGTCTAAATCTGCCCCTGGTTAGAGGGAAATCAACCACCTGTTGCCCCAAGTCTAAATCAGCCCTGGTTAGAGGGGAATCACCCACCTGGTGTCCCAGGTCTAAATCCGCCCCTGGTTAGAGGGGAATCACCCACCTGGTGTCCCAGGTCTAAATCGGCACCTGGTTAGAGGGGAATCACCTAGCTGGTGTCCCAGGTCTAAATCGGCCCCTGGTTAGGGGGAATCACCCACCTGGTGTCCCAGGTCTAAATCAGCCCCTGGTTAGAGGGGAATCACCCACCTGGTGTCCCAGGTCTAAATCGGCCCCTGGTTAGAGGGGAATCGCCCACCTGGTGTCCCAGGTCTAAATCGGCCCCTGGTTAGAGGGGAATCGCCCACCTGGTGTCCCAGGTCTTAATCAGTGCCTGATTAGAGGGGAATCACCCACCTGGTGTCCCAGGTCTAAATCAGCCCCTGATTAGAGGGGAATCACCCACCTGGTGTCCCAGGTCTAAACCAGCCCCTGGTTAGAGGGGAATCACCCACCTGGTGTCCTAGGTCTAAATCTGCCCCTGGTTAGAGGGGAATCACCCACCTGGTGTCCCAGGTCTAAATCAGTGCCTGATTAGAGGCGAATCACCCACCTGGTGTCCCAGGTCTAAATCAGCCCCTGGTTAAAGGGGAATCACCCACCTGGTGTCCCAGGTCTAAATCAGCCCCTGGTTAGAGGGGAATCACCCACCTGGTGTCCCAGGTCTAAATCAGTGCCTGATTAGAGGCGAATCACCCACCTGGTGTCCCAGGTCTAAATCAGCCCCTGGTTAAAGGGGAATCACCCACCCGGTGTCCCAGGTCTAAATCAGCCCCTGGTTAGAGGGGAATCACCCACCTGGTGTCCCAGGTCTAAATCAGCCCCTGGTTAGAGGGGAATCACCCACCTGGTGTCCCAGGTCTAAATCGGCCCCTGGTTAAAGGGGAATCACCCACCTGGTGTCCCAGGTCTAAATCAGCCCCTGGTTAGACGGGAATCACCCACCTGGTGTCCCAGGTCTAAATCAGCCCCTGGTTAGAGGGGAATCACCCACCTGGTGTCCCACGTCTAAATCAGCCCCTGGTTAGAGGGGAATCACCCACCTGGTGTCCCAGATCTAAATCGGCCCCTGGTTAGAGGGGAATCACCCACCTGGTGTCCCAGGTCTAAATCAGCCCCTGGTTAGAGGGGAATCACCCACCTGTTGTCCCAAGTCTAAATCAGCCACTGGTTAGAGGGGAAAAACCCACCTGGTGTCCCAGGTATAAATCAGCCCCTGGTTAAAGGGGAATCACCCACCTGGTGTCCCAGGTCTTAATAAGTGCCTGATTAGAGGGGAATCACCCACCTGGTGTCCCAGGTCTAAATCAGCCCCTGGTTAGAAGGGAATCACCCACCTGGTGTCCCAGGTCGAAATCAACCCCTGGTTAGAGGGGAATCACCCACCTGGTGTCCCAGGTCTAACTCAGCCCCTGGTTAGAGGGGAATCACCCACCTGGTGTCCCAGGTCTAAATCGGTGTCCCAGGTCTAAATCGGCCCCTGATTAGAGGGGAATCACCCACCTGGTGTCCTAGGTCTAAATCCGCCCCTGGTTAGAGGGGAATCACCCACCTGGTGTCCCAGGTCTAAATCAGTGCCTGATTAGAGGCGAATCACCCACCTGGTGTCCCAGGTCTAAATCAGCCCCTGGTTAAAGGGGAATCACCCACCTGGTGTCCCAGGTCTAAATCCGCCCCTGGTTAGAGGGGAATCACACACCTGGTGTCCCAGGTCTAAATCATTGCCTGATTAGAGGCGAATCACCCACCTGGTGTCCCAGGTCTAAATGAGTGCCTGATTCGAGAGGGGAATCACCCACCTGGTGTCCCAGGTCTAAATCAGCCCCTGGTTAGTGGGGAATCACCCACCTGGTGTCCCAGGTCTAAAACAGTGCCTGATTAGAGGGGAATCACCCACCTGGTGTCCCAGGTCTAAATCAGCCCCTGGTTAGAGGGGAATCACCCACCTGGTGTCCCAGGTCTAAATCAGCCCCTGGTTAGAGGGGGAATCACCCACCTGGTGTCCCAGGTCTAAATCAGCCCCTGGTTAGAGGGAAATCACCCACCTGGTGTCCCAGGTCTAAATCAGTGCCTGATTAGAGGGGAATCACCCACCTGGTGTCCCAGGTCTAAATCAGCCCCTGGTTAGAGGGGAATCACCCACCTGGTGTCCCAGGTCTAAATCAGCGCCTGATTAGAGGGGAATCACCCACCTGGTGTCCCAGGTCTAAATCAGCGCCTGCTTAGAGGGTAATCACCCACCTGGTGTCCCAGGTCTAAATCAGCCCCTGGTTAGAGGGGAATCACCCACCTGGTGTCCCAGGTCTAAATCAGCCCCTGGTTAGAGGGGGAATCACCCACCTGGTGTCCCAGGTCTAAATCAGCCCCTGGTTAGAGGGGAATCACCCACCTGGTGTCCCAGGTCTAAATCAGCCCCTGGTTAGAGGGGAATCACCCACCTGTTGTCCCAGGTCTAAATCAGCCCCTGGTTAGAGGGGAATCACCCACCTGGTGTCCCAGGTCTAAATCAGCCCCTGGTTAGAGGGGAATCACCCACCTGGTGTCCCAGGTCTAAATCAGCCCTCTGTTAGAGGGGAATCACCCACCTGGTGTCCTAGGTCTAAATCCGCCCCTGGTTAGAGGGGAATCACACACCTGGTGTCCCAGGTCTAAATGAGTGCCTGATTCGAGGGGAATCACCCACCTGGTGTCCCAGGTCTAAATCAGCTCCTGGTTAGTGGGGAATCACCCACCTGGTGTCCCAGGTCTAAAACAGTGCCTGATTAGAGGGGAATCACCCACCTGGTGTCCCAGGTCTAAATCAGCCCCTGGTTAGAGGGGAATCACCCACCTGGTGTCCCAGGTCTAAATCAGCCCCTGGTTAGAGGGGAATCACCCACCTGGTGTCCCAGGTCTAAATCAGCCCCTGGTTAGAGGGAAATCACCCACCTGGTGTCCCAGGTCTAAATCAGTGCCTGATTAGAGGGGAATCACCCACCTGGTGTCCCAGGTCTAAATCAGCCACTGGTTAGAGGGGAATCACCCACCTGGTGTCCCAGGTATAAATCAGCCCCTGGTTAAAGGGGAATCACCCACCTGGTGTCCCAGGTCTTAATCAGTGCCTGATTAGAGGGGAATCACCCACCTGGTGTCCCAGGTCTAAATCAGCCCCTGGTTAGAAGGGAATCACCCACCTGGTGTCCCAGGTCGAAATCAACCCCTGGTTAGAGGGGAATCACCCACCTGGTGTCCCAGGTCTAAATCAGCCCCTGGTTAGAGGGGAATCACCCACCTGGTGTCCCAGGTCTAAATCGGTGTCCCAGGTCTAAATCGGCCCCTGATTAGAGGGGAATCACCCACCTGGTGTCCTAGGTCTAAATCCGCCCCTGGTTAGAGGGGAATCACCCACCTGGTGTCCCAGGTCTAAATCAGTGCCTGATTAGAGGCGAATCCCCCACCTGGTGTCCCAGGTCTAAATCAGCCCCTGGTTAAAGGGGAATCACCCACCTGGTGTCC
Organism: Oncorhynchus keta; assembly: GCF_023373465.1. Lineage (NCBI taxonomy): Eukaryota > Metazoa > Chordata > Actinopteri > Salmoniformes > Salmonidae > Oncorhynchus > Oncorhynchus keta. Next base: position 15,426,253 of record NC_068450.1, on the reverse strand, counting down.
CAGGTCTAAATCCGCCCCTGGTTAGAGGGGAATCACACACCTGGTGTCCCAGGTCTCAATCATTGCCTGATTAGAGGCGAATCACCCACCTGGTGTCCCAGGTCTAAATGAGTGCCTGATTCGAGAGGGGAATCACCCACCTGGTGTCCCAGGTCTAAATCAGCCCCTGGTTAGTGGGGAATCACCCACCTGGTGTCCCAGGTCTAAAACAGTGCCTGATTAGAGGGGAATCACCCACCTGGTGTCCCAGGTCTAAATCAGCCCCTGGTTAGAGGGGAATCACCCACCTGGTGTCCCAGGTCTAAATCAGCCCCTGGTTAGAGGGGAATCACCCACCTGGTGTCCCAGGTCTAAATCAGCCCCTGGTTAGAGGGAAATCACCCACCTGGTGTCCCAGGTCTAAATCAGTGCCTGATTAGAGGGGAATCACCCACCTGGTGTCCCAGGTCTAAATCAGCCCCTGGTTAGAGGGGAATCACCCACCTGGTGTCCCAGGTCTAAATCAGCGCCTGATTAGAGGGGAATCACCCACCTGGTGTCCCAGGTCTAAATCAGCGCCTGATTAGAGGGTAATCACCCACCTGGTGTCCCAGGTCTAAATCAGCCCCTGGTTAGAGGGGAATCACCCACCTGGTGTCCCAGGTCTAAATCAGCCCCTGGTTAGAGGGGAATCACCCACCTGGTGTCCCAGGTCTAAATCAGCCCCTGGTTAGAGGGGAATCACCCACCTGGTGTCCCAGGTCTAAATCAGCCCCTGGTTAGAGGGGAATCACCCACCTGGTGTCCCAGGTCTAAATCAGCCCCTGGTTAGAGGGGAATCACCCACCTGGTGTCCCAGGTCTAAATCAGCCCCTGGTTAGAGGGGAATCACCCACCTGGTGTCCCAGGTCTAAATCAGCCCTCTGTTAGAGGGGAATCACCCACCTGGTGTCCTAGGTCTAAATCCGCCCCTGGTTAGAGGGGAATCACACACCTGGTGTCCCAGGTCTAAATGAGCCCCTGGTTAGAGGGGAATCACCCACCTGGTGTCCCAGGTCTAAATCAGCGCCTGATTAGAGGGGAATCACCCACCTGGTGTCCCAGGTCTTAATCAGTGCCTGATTAGAGGGGAATCACCCACATGGTGTCCCAGGTCTAAATCAGCCCCTGGTTAGAGGGGAATCACCCACCTGGTGTCCCAGGTCTAAATCAGCCCCTGATTAGAGGGGAATCACCCACCTAGTGTCCCAGGTCTAAATCAGCCCCTGGTTAGAGGGGAATCACCCACCTGTTGTCCCAAGTCTAAATCAGCCCCTGGTTATAGGGGAATCACCCACCTGGTGTCCCAGGTCTAAATCAGCCCCTGGTTAGAGGGGAATCACCCACCTGGTGTCCCAGGTCTAAATCAGCCCCTGATTAGAGGGGAATCACCCACCTGGTGTCCCAGGTCTAAATCCACCCCTGGTTAGAGGGGAATCACACACCTGGTGTCCCAGGTCTAAATCAGTGCCTGATTAGAGGGGAATCACCCACCTGGTGTCCCAGGTCTAAATCAGTGCCTGATTAGAGGGGAATCACCCACCTGGTGTCCCAGGTCTAAATCAGCGCCTGATTAGAGGGGAATCACCCACCTGGTGTCCCAGGTCTAAATCAGCCCCTGGTTAGAGGGGAATCACCCACCTGGTGTCCCAGGTCTAAATCAGCCCCTGGTTAGAGGGGAATCACCCACCTGGTGTCCCAGGTCTAAATCAGCCCCTGGTTAGACGGGAATCACCCACCTGGTGTCCCAGGTCTAAATCAGCCCCTGGTTAGAGGGGAATCACCCACCTGGTGTCCCAGGTCTAAATCGGCCCCTGGTTAGAGGGGAATCGCCCACCTGGTGTCCCAGGTCTAAATCAGCCCCTGGTTAGAGGGGAATCGCCCACCTGGTGTCCCAGGTCTAAATCAGCCCCTGGTTAAAGGGGAATCACCCACCTGGTGTCCCAGGTCTTAATCAGTGCCTGATTAGAGGGGAATCACCCACCTGGTGTCCCAGGTCTAAATCAGCCCCTGATTAGAGGGGAATCACCCACCTAGTGTCCCAGGTCTAAATCAGCCCCTGGTTAGAGGGGAATCACCCACCTGTTGTCCCAAGTCTAAATCAGCCCCTGGTTATAGGGGAATCACCCACCTGGTGTCCCAGGTCTAAATCAGCCCCTGGTTAGAGGGGAATCACCCACCTGGTGTCCCAGGTCTAAATCAGCCCCTGATTAGAGGGGAATCACCCACCTGGTGTCCCAGGTCTAAATCAGCCCCTGATTAGAGGGGAATCACCCACCTGGTGTCCCAGGTCTAAATCAGCCCCTGGTTAGAGGGGAATCACCCACCTGGTGTCCCAGGTCTAAATCGGTGTCCCAGGTCTAAATCGGCCCCTGATTAGAGGGGAATCACCCACCTGGTGTCCTAGGTCTAAATCCGCCCCTGGTTAGAGGGGAATCACCCACCTGGTGTCCCAGGTCTAAATCAGTGCCTGATTAGAGGCGAATCACCCACCTGGTGTCCCAGGTCTAAATCAGCCCCTGGTTAAAGGGGAATCACCCACCTGGTGTCCCAGGTCTAAATCCGCCCCTGGTTAGAGGGGAATCACACACCTGGTGTCCCAGGTCTAAATCATTGCCTGATTAGAGGCGAATCACCCACCTGGTGTCCCAGGTCTAAATCATTGCCTGATTAGAGGCGAATCACCCACCTGGTGTCCCAGGTCTAAATCAGCCCCTGATTAGAGGGGAATCACCCACCTAGTGTCCCAGGTCTAAATCAGCCCCTGGTTAGAAGGGAATCACCCACCTGTTGTCCCAAGTCTAAATCAGCCCCTGGTTATAGGGGAATCACCCACCTGGTGTCCCAGGTCTAAATCAGCCCCTGGTTAGAGGGGAATCACCCACCTGGTGTCCCAGGTCTAAATCAGCCCCTGATTAGAGGGGAATCACCCACCTGGTGTCCCAGGTCTAAATCCGCCCCTGGTTAGAGGGGAATCACACACCTGGTGTCCCAGGTCTAAATCAGTGCCTGATTAGAGGGGAATCACCCACCTGGTGTCCCAGGTCTAAATCAGTGCCTGATTAGAGGGGAATCACCCACCTGGTGTCCCAGGTCTAAATCAGCGCCTGATTAGAGGGGAATCACCCACCTGGTGTCCCAGGTCTAAATCAGCCCCTGGTTAGAGGGGAATCACCCACCTGGTGTCCCAGGTCTAAATCAGCCCCTGGTTAGAGGGGAATCACCCACCTGGTGTCCCAGGTCTAAATCAGCCCCTGGTTAGACGGGAATCACCCACCTGGTGTCCCAGGTCTAAATCCGCCCCTGGTTAGAGGGGAATCGCACACCTGGTGTCCCAGGTCTAAATCAGTGCCTGATTAGAGGCGAATCACCCACCTGGTGTCCCAGGTCTAAATGAGTGCCTGATTCGAGGGGAATCACCCACCTGGTGTCCCAGGTCTAAATCAGCCCCTGGTTAGAGGGGAATCACCCACCTGGTGTCCTAGGTCTAAATCCGCCCCTGGTTAGAGGGGAATCACACACCTGGTGTCCCAGGTCTAAATCAGCCCCTGATTAGAGGGGAATCACCCAACTAGTGTCCCAGGTCTAAATCAGACCCTGGTTAGAAGGGAATCACCCACCTGTTGTCCCAAGTCTAAATCAGCCCCTGGTTATAGGGGAATCACCCACCTGGTGTCCCAGGTCTAAATCAGCCCCTGGTTAGAGGGGAATCACCCACCTGGTGTCCCAGGTCTAAATCAGCCCCTGATTAGAGGGGAATCACCCACCTGGTGTCCCAGGTCTAAATCCGCCCCTGGTTAGAGGGGAATCACACACCTGGTGTCCCAGGTCTAAATCAGTGCCTGATTAGAGGGGAATCACCCACCTGGTGTCCCAGGTCTAAATCAGTGCCTGATTAGAGGGGAATCACCCACCTGGTGTCCCAGGTCTAAATCAGCGCCTGATTAGAGGGGAATCACCCACCTGGTGTCCCAGGTCTAAATCAGCCCCTGGTTAGAGGGGGAATCACCCACCTGGTGTCCCAGGTCTAAATCAGCCCCTGGTTAGAGGGGAATCACCCACCTGGTGTCCCAGGTCTAAATCAGCCCCTGGTTAGACGGGAATCACCCACCTGGTGTCCCAGGTCTAAATCCGCCCCTGGTTAGAGGGGAATCGCACACCTGGTGTCCCAGGTCTAAATCAGTGCCTGATTAGAGGCGAATCACCCACCTGGTGTCCCAGGTCTAAATGAGTGCCTGATTCGAGGGGAATCACCCACCTGGTGTCCCAGGTCTAAATCAGCCCCTGGTTAGAGGGGAATCACCCACCTGGTGTCCCAGGTCTAAAGCAGTGCCTGATTAGAGGGGAATCACCCACCTGGTGTCCCAGGTCTAAATCAGCCCCTGGTTAGAGGGGAATCACCCACCTGGTGTCCCAGGTCTAAATCAGCCCCTGGTTAGAGGGGAATCACCCACCTGGTGTCCCAGGTCTAAATCAGCCCCTGGTTAGAGGGAAATCACCCACCTGGTGTCCCAGGTCTAAATCAGTGCCTGGTTAGAGGGGAATCACCCACCTGGTGTCCCAGGTCTAAATCAGCCCCTGGTTAGAGGGGAATCACCCACCTGGTGTCCCAGGTCTAAATCAGCCCCTGGTTAGAGGGGAATCACCCACCTGGTGTCCCAGGTCTAAATCAGCCCCTGGTTAGAGGGGAATCACCCACCTGGTGTCCCAGGTCTAAATCAGCCCCTGGTTAGAGGGGAATCACCCACCTGGTGTCCCAGGTCTAAATCAGCCCCTGGTTAAAGGGGAATCACCCACCTGGTGTCCCAGGTCTTAATCAGTGCCTGATTAGAGGGGAATCACCCACCTGGTGTCCCAGGTCTAAATCAGCCCCTGGTTAGAGGGGAATCACCCACCTGGTGTCCCAGGTCTAAATCAGTGCCTGATTAGAGGCGAATCACCCACCTGGTGTCCCAGGTCTAAATGAGTGCCTGATTCGAGGGGAATCACCCACCTGGTGTCCCAGGTCTAAATCAGCCCCTGGTTAGAGGGGAATCACCCACCTGGTGTCCCAGGTCTAAATCAGCCCCTGGTTAGAGGGAAATCACCCACCTGGTGTCCCAGGTCTAAATCAGCGCCTGATTAGAGGGGAATCACCCACCTGGTGTCCCAGGTCTAAATCAGCCCCTGGTTAGAGGGGAATCACCCACCTGGTGTCCCAGGTCTAAATCAGCCCCTGGTTAGAGGGGAATCACCCACCTGGTGTCCCAGGTCTAAATCAGCCCCTGGTTAGACGGGAATCACCCACCTGGTGTCCCAGGTCTAAATCCGCCCCTGGTTAGAGGGGAATCGCACACCTGGTGTCCCAGGTCTAAATCAGTTCCTGATTAGAGGCGAATCACCCACCTGGTGTCCCAGGTCTAAATGAGTGCCTGATTCGAGGGGAATCACCCACCTGGTGTCCCAGGTCTAAATCAGCCCCTGGTTAGAGGGGAATCACCCACCTGGTGTCCCAGGTCTAAAGCAGTGCCTGATTAGAGGGGAATCACCCACCTGGTGTCCCAGGTCTAAATCAGCCCCTGGTTAGAGGGGAATCACCCACCTGGTGTCCCAGGTCTAAATCAGCCCCTGGTTAGAGGGGAATCACCCACCTGGTGTCCCAGGTCTAAATCAGCCCCTGGTTAGAGGGAAATCACCCACCTGGTGTCCCAGGTCTAAATCAGCCCCTGGTTAGAGGGGAATCACCCACCTGGTGTCCCAGGTCTAAATCAGCCCCTGGTTAGAGGGGAATCACCCACCTGGTGTCCCAGGTCTAAATCAGCCCCTGGTTAGAGGGGAATCACCCACCTGGTGTCCCAGGTCTAAATCAGCCCCTGGTTAGAGGGGAATCACCCACCTGGTGTCCCAGGTCTAAATCAGCCCCTGGTTAGAGGGGAATCACCCACCTGGTGTCCCAGGTCTAAATCAGCCCCTGGTTAAAGGGGAATCACCCACCTGGTGTCCCAGGTCTTAATCAGTGCCTGATTAGAGGGGAATCACCCACCTGGTGTCCCAGGTCTAAATCAGCCCCTGGTTAGAGGGGAATCACCCACCTGGTGTCCCAGGTCTAAATCAGCCCCTGATTAGAGGGGAATCACCCACCTGGTGTCCTAGGTCTAAATCCGCCCCTGGTTAGAGGGGAATCACACACCTGGTGTCCCAGGTCTAAATCAGTGCCTGATTAGAGGCGAATCACCCACCTGGTGTCCCAGGTCTAAATGAGTGCCTGATTCGAGGGGAATCACCCACCTGGTGTCCCAGGTCTAAATCAGCCCCTGGTTAGAGGGGAATCACCCACCTGGTGTCCCAGGTCTAAATCAGCCCCTGGTTAGAGGGAAATCACCCACCTGGTGTCCCAGGTCTAAATCAGCCCCTGGTTAGAGGGGAATCACCCATCTGGTGTCCCAGGTCTAAATCAGCCCCTGGTTAGAGGGGAATCACCCACCTGGTGTCCCAGGTCTAAATCAGCCCCTGGTTAGAGGGAAATCACCCACCTGGTGTCCCAGGTCTAAATCAGTGCCTGATTAGAGGGGAATCACCCACCTGGTGTCCCAGGTCTAAATCAGCCCCTGGTTAGAGGGGAATCACCCACCTGGTGTCCCAGGTCTAAATCAGTGCCTGATTAGAGGGGAATCACCCACCTGGTGTCCCAGGTCTAAATCAGCCCCTGATTAGAGGGGAATCACCCACCTGGTGTCCCAGGTCTAAATCAGCCCCTGGTTAGAGGGGAATCACCCACCTGGTGTCCCAGGTCTAAATCAGCCCCTGGTTAGAGGGGAATCACCCACCTGGTGTCCCAGGTCTAAATCAGCCCCTGGTTAGAGGGGAATCACCCACCTGGTGTCCCAGGTCTAAATCAGCCCCTGGTTAGAGGGGAATCACCCACCTGGTGTCCCAGGTCTAAATCAGCCCCTGGTTAGAGGGGAATCACCCACCTGGTGTGCCAGGTCTAAATCAGCCCCTGGTTAAAGGGGAATCACCCACCTGGTGTCCCAGGTCTTAATCAGTGCCTGATTAGAGGGGAATCACCCACCTGGTGTCCCAGGTCTAAATCAGCCCCTGGTTAGAGGGGAATCACCCACCTGGTGTCCCAGGTCTAAATCAGCCCCTGATTAGAGGGGAATCACCCACCTGGTGTCCTAGGTCTAAATCCGCCCCTGGTTAGAGGGGAATCACACACCTGGTGTCCCAGGTCTAAATCAGTGCCTGATTAGAGGCGAATCACCCACCTGGTGTCCCAGGTCTAAATGAGTGCCTGATTCGAGGGGAATCACCCACCTGGTGTCCCAGGTCTAAATCAGCCCCTGGTTAGAGGGGAATCACCCACCTGGTGTCCCAGGTCTAAAGCAGCGCCTGATTAGAGGGGAATCACCCACCTGGTGTCCCAGGTCTAAATCAGCCCCTGGTTAGAGGGGAATCACCCACCTGGTGTCCCAGGTCTAAATCAGCCCCTGGTTAGAGGGGAATCACCCACCTGGTGTCCCAGGTCTAAATCAGCCCCTGGTTAGAGGGAAATCACCCACCTGGTGTCCCAGGTCTAAATCAGTGCCTGATTAGAGGGGAATCACCCACCTGGTGTCCCAGGTCTAAATCAGCCCCTGGTTAGAGGGGAATCACCCACCTGGTGTCCCAGGTCTAAATCAGTGCCTGATTAGAGGGGAATCACCCACCTGGTGTCCCATGTCTAAATCAGCCCCTGGTTAGAGGGGAATCACCCACCTGGTGTCCCAGGTCTAAATCAGCCCCTGGTTAGAGGGGAATCACCCACCTGGTGTCCCAGGTCTAAATCAGCCCCTGGTTTGAGGGGAATCACCCACCTGGTGTCCCAGGTCTAAATCAGCCCCTGGTTAGACGGGAATCACCCACCTGGTGTCCCAGGTCCAAATCAGCCCCTGGTTAGAGGGGAATCACCCACCTGGTGTCCCAGGTCTAAATCGGCCCCTGGTTAGAGGGGAATCGCCCACCTGGTGTCCCAGGTCTAAATCAGCCCCTGGTTAGAGGGGAATCACCCACCTGGTGTCCCAGGTCTAAATCAGTGCCTGATTAGAGGGGAATCACCCACCTGGTGTCCCAGGTCTAAATCAGCCCCTGGTTAGAGGGGAATCACCCACCTGGTGTCCCAGATCTAAATCAGCCCCTTATTAGAGGGGAATCACCCACCTAGTGTCCCAGGTCTAAATCAGCCCCTGGTTAGAGGGGAATCACCCACCTGTTGTCCCAAGTCTAAATCAGCCCCTGGTTAGAGGGGAATCACCCACCTGGTGTCCCAGGTCTTAATCAGTGCCTGATTAGAGGGGAATCACCCACCTGGTGTCCCAGGTCTAAATCAGCCCCTGGTTAGAGGGGAATCACCCACCTGGTGTCCCAGGTCTAAATCAGTGCCTGATTAGAGCGAAATCACCCACCTGGTGTCCCAGGTCTAAATCAGCGCCTGATTAGAGGGGAATCACCCACCTGGTGTCCCAGGTCTAAATCAGCCCCTGGTTAGAGGGGAATCACCCACCTGGTGTCCCAGGTCTAAATCAGCCCCTGGTTAGAGGGGAATCACCCACCTGGTGTCCCAGGTCTAAATCAGCCCCTGGTTAGAGAGGAATCACCCACCTGGTGTCCCAGGTCTAAATCAGCCCCTGGTTAGAGGGGAATCACCAACCTGGTATCCCAGGTCTAAATCAGCCCCTGGTTAGAGGGGAATCACCCACCTGGTGTCCCAGGTCTAAATCAGTGCCTGATTAGAGGGGAATCACCCACCTGGTGTCCCAGGTCTAAATCAGCGCCTGATTAGAGGGGAATTACCCACCTGGTGTCCCAGGTCTAAATCAGCCCCTGGTTAGAGGGGAATCACCCACCTGGTGTCCCAGGTCTAAGTCAGCCCCTGGTTAGAGGGGAATCACCCACCTGGTGTCCCAGGTCTAAATCAGCCCCTGGTTAGAGAGGAATCACCCACATGGTGTCCCAGGTCTAAATCAGCCCCTGGTTAGAGAGGAATCACCCACCTGGTGTCCCAGGTCTAAGTCAGCCCCTGGTTAGAGGGGACCACTGAAATAAAGCAGTGGAACCAGCTTTGAGTTCCACATTAGAATTTGAGGGTGAAGTGCGGTGTAGGCTGATAGTTCGGTGGTTTGTATTGCCCATGACAAAGATATTTTCACAGGCTTACATTTGTCAGTGTTTTTGTGATAAATATTAGAAAGTGAAATATAAGTTCATTTTCTTGTGTACATGAATATATTTTGAATTGTGAGACAGCTAGTTTGTTTATTTCTGTAGTTCTGATACTGTATGATCTGCCATGACAGCCTGTTGTTGTTATATAGTGATCATTGTAACTTCACAATAACATTTTAAAGGTGTAAGGGGGTATTTAAAGGTGTAATCAAATCACAGATGGTCGCATTTCTGTGTGATATGCCTCTTTCCACAACAATGTGTCCAACTGATTCTGAAAAGTATGATTGTGCAGTATGTAGTTTGCCCTGAAGGAGGCGGTATCACACAATATTACACTATAATGATCGGGCAGGTTCAGCACGACACAAGTTTTAAAACGTTCAGATAGAAATATGTTACATAGAACAAACATGCCCCTCCGACCTGTAGTACAAGGAATCATGTCTGCTCTATTCGTGGCGTTATTATCTGCAATGTTTGACAACGGAATGTTGACCTGGTGTTGAAGAAGACATTAATTGTAGCTGAGAAAGTCCACCCTCAGTCTCCTTGTCCACCCTCAGTCTCCTTGTCCACCCTCAGTCTCTTGTCCACCCTCAGTCTCCTTGTCTTATCTATGTGGTAAGCATATTTTTCAATGTATCTTTCTGGATAGTCGTGTCAATATTATCTAAGTGGAAATAATTCCTCTGAATTGTTGTCATGCCACGCAGTTCATGATCAGAGCTACCTTCTGAACACACAAAACCTTGATGACTAAACACAGTGTACAAAAATATCCACAAAAAGTCACTTTTAATGATAACAAGATACATTTCTGTTGATTTTGATTTCAGAGTTTCATAGTACTGTTTGTATACACATTATCAGACACGTGAAGTAAAACCATACCAGACTACATTCTGCAAGGTCATTCTGATGCCCAACTGGGGGTGTAGAGGAAGTGATGTGTTGTATGGAACACTGAGAAACAAGAAGTAGGAAGCACTGTCAGTCTATTTCTCCTGGAACACAAAATGCAGAAGATAGTGACAGTGTATGGAACAGATGGTCAGTTACAGTCATTTACATTCTTAATAGAGTTACACACCTGGTGCCCAAAGATAAGTCAATAAACTGAAATAGGTTGTCACATCATCTGAATAGAAACAGAGGGTCAGGATAGCATGACTGGCCAACAGACACCTCAGAACTACAAGAAGAGGTGGAAGAAGGAACAGGGAGGACGTATGTGGCTCAGTTGGTAGAGCATGGCGCTTGTAACGCCAGGGTAGTGGGTTCGATTCCCGGGACCACCCATACGTAGAATGTGTGCACACATGACTGTAAGTCGCTTTGGATAAAAGCGTCAGCTAAATGGCATATATTACTATTACTATTATTATGTAGAGGAGAGAACTCTAGAAATTGTGTCTCCTCAGGAACCGTTGAGTGTAGTTCTCATCCTTCTTTCCCCCTTCATCTCTCTCTCCCCGTGCGGCCGGCCAGCTCTTGGCTGTAGCTCAGAGGAATTCTCTGGTGGCCTTGGTAAATATACAATTTAGAATAACAGCGGACTGAGCCCCAAAGTGTGGACTTGCTGGGGATGCGTCCCAATGGCACCATATTCCCTATATGGTGCACTACTTTTGACCAGTGGCCCATAGTAGTGCACTATGTAGGGAATAGGGTGCCATTTTAGCATAGGACTCTGGAAAGGAAGAGAGAGAGGGGGCAAGAACAGAACACGTTCATACCACCTCCTCTACCACCTCCTCCTCCTCTACCTCCCCTGGTCTGACCTGGGGATTATACAGGAATACACTGTTGATTGGCTGCTTCCAGTTACTTGATTGCATACAACGCTTCGATGGCAGAAACACAATATTTGTGTTATCTCCCTGGGGTAATGCCTAAGCCTTTAGCTCAGTGGGCTTTCATAGTCTTGTGGTGTCACGTTGGTGTACAGACTGTCTTCAGTTAGAGTGGTGAGTCTGGAGATGGCTTCAGCTGTACAGCAATCAGTGGTATTATCAGAACCACACCTGTCAATCAATCAATCAATCATACTAATCAATCAATCACACAAATCAATCATACTAATCAATCAATCAATCACACTAGTGATGCTTGCTGAGATGCAGTTACTGGGGTGCTACTGTCTGTAGGACTGTCTGTAGCGTGTCTGTAGTACTGTCTGTAGCATGTCTGTAGCACTGTCTGTAGCCTGTCTGTAGCACTGTCTGTAGCACTGTCTGTAGCATGTCTGTAGGACTGTCTGTAGAGTGTCTGTAGGACTGCCTGTAGCATGTCTGTTGTGTGTCTGTAGGACTGTCTGTTGTGTGTCCGTAGGACTGTTTGTATGAATGTCTGTAGGACTGTCTGTAGCGTGTCTGTTGTGTGTCTGTAGGACTGTTTGTTGCATGTCTGTAGGACTGTCTGTAGGGTGTCTGTAGTGTGTTGGTAGGGCTGTGTGTAGCGTGTCGGTAGGACTGTCTGTAGCGTGTCTGTGGGACTGTCTGTAGCGTGTCTGTGGGACTGTCTGTAGCGTGTCTGTAGGACTGTCTACTGCGTTCCTATAGGACTGTCTGTAGCGTGTCTGTAGGACTGTCTGTAGCGTGTCTGTAGCGTGTCTGTAGGACTGTCTGTAGCGTGTCTGTAGCGTGTCTGTAGGACTGTCTGTAGCGTGTCTGTAGCGTGTCTGTAGGACTGTCTGTAGCGTGTCTGTAGGACTGTCTGTAGCGTGTCTGTAGGACTGTCTGTAGCGTGTCTGTAGGACTGTCTGTAGTGTGTCTGTAGGACTGTCTGTAGTGTGTCTGTAGGACTGCCTGTAGTGTGTCTGTAGGACTGTCTGTAGCGTGTCTGTAGGACTGTCTGTAGTGTGTCTGTAGGACTGTCTGTAGTGTGTCTGTAGGACTGTCTGTAGTGTGTCTGTAGGACTGTCTGTAGTGTGTCTGTAGGACTGTCTGTAGTGTGTCTGTAGCGTGTCTGTAGGACTGTCTGTAGTGTGTCTGTAGCGTGTCTGTAGGACTGTCTGTAGTGTGTCTGTAGGACTGTCTGTAGTGTGTCTGTAGGACTGTCTGTAGTGTGTCTGTAGGACTGTCTGTAGCGTGTCTGTAGGACTGTCTGTAGCGTGTCTGTAGGACTGTCTGTAGTGTGTCTGTAGGACTGTCTGTAGCGTGTCTGTAGGACTGTCTGTAGTGTGTCTGTAGCGTGTCTGTAGGACTGTCTGTAGTGTGTCTGTAGGACTGTCTGTAGCGTGTCTGTAGGACTGTCTGTAGCGTGTCTGTAGGACTGTCTGTAGTGTGTCTGTAGGACTGTCTGTAGTGTGTCTGTAGGACTGTCTGTAGTGTGTCTGTAGGACTGTCTGTAGTGTGTCTGTAGGACTGTCGGTAGTGTGTCTGTAGGACTGTCTGTAGTGTGTCTGTAGGACTGTCTGTAGTGTGTCTGTAGGACTGTCTGTTTGAATGTCTGCGAGTCTGTTCCCACAACCCTAACCCTAACCCTAACACTAACCCTAACCCTAACCCTAACACTAACACTAACCCTAACCCTAACACTAACACTAACCCTAACACTAACACTAACCCTAACCCTAACCCTAACACTAACCTTAACCCTAACCCTAACACTAACACTAACCCTAACACTAACACTAACCCTAACCCTAACCCTAACACTAACCCTAACCCTAACCCTAACACTAACCCTAACCCTAACCCTAACACTAACACTAACCCTAACCCTAACACTAACCCTAATCCTAACCCTAACACTAACACTAACCCTAACCCTAACCCTAACACTAACCCTAACACTAACACTAACCCTAACCCTAACCCTAACAAACAGAAATATTTGTACCTAAGAGTCCAATAAAAGTTTCAATAATTAATCTTTAAACCGAATCAATTGAAAATCACCTTTGAATTGTTCTAGTGCTACTTACTGTACGACATTGTCACCCCAGTCAAGTGAACTCTAGTAAACCTCAGCCTCACAGAGAGGAGTCACTACAGATGGAACCAGCATGTTGAGGCACCTGGATGCATTAGTACATTAGCTGAGATCAGAGGAGGGTTTTCTGAGAGAACTAAACCTTCGCTATGTCTGCAACCCAATTGGCCCATACGGCCCTGGTCAAAAGCAGTGCACTCTGTAGGGAATAGGGTGCTATTTGAGACACAGTATGCATATGCTGCTACAGACAGACTGTGTCCTGGGTGCCCTAATAGTAGGAATCCTAACGATGGAAGCTGGCCATCGGAGAATGTACCAGTTTGTTTACTTTGCCATGGTAACCCAACCTCTTGTACTACAAGCCATATGTGCCAGAACTGGGCTTCAAAACCTGTACAGTTTGTATTTAATCATCAAGTATCTAGTATTATAATACTAACAACACATTCCCACTTTGAAACAACAATGCTGAATGTTGCATATCTACAGATGGGTGGTGATGGAGTCTGGTGTGGTATACAACAGAACACACCATGTACTATAATCTTATATGGTGACTATATTTATACATGTTCATACTGTATAAATATAGATATGTATATTTCTATGTACATTTGGATATTTAAACATTGCATAAAGAATAAAATAAATAATACAAATATAATCAGATGTTACAGTGAGTATGATTTGAGAAACGCTATATTAGAGCCCAAGAAGTCCTAACACTTCAAATAAAAATCAGGATAATAAAACTAAACAGAAACAACATCGTGGACTACAATCTGGAGTAACTGAACGAGCTACACCAAGTTACCCTGCAGATGTACCATTTAGGACTTCTGGAATGACTGGAGAGGAGTGGGGGAGAGAGGGATAGAGGACGGAGAGAGGGATAGAGGACGGAGAGAGGGATAGAGGACGGAGAGAGGGATAGAGGATGGAGAGAGGGATAGAGGATGGAGAGAGGGATAGAGGACGGAGAGAGGGATAGAGGACGGAGAGAGGGATAGAGGACGGAGAGAGGGATAGAGGACAGAGAGAGGGATAGAGGACGGAGAGAGGGATAGAGGACGGAGAGAGGGATAGAGGACGGAGAGAGAGATAGAGGATGGAGAGAGGGATAGAGGACTGAGAGAGGGATAGAGGACGGAGAGAGGGATAGAGGACGGAGAGAGGGATAGAGGACGGAGAGGGATAGAGGATGGAGAGAGGGATAGAGGACTGAGAGAGGGATAGAGGACGGAGAGAGGGATAGAGGATGGAGAGAGGGATAGAGGACGGAGAGAGAGATAGAGGATGGAGAGAGGGATAGAGGACGGAGAGAGGGATAGAGGACGGAGAGAGGGATAGAGGACGGAGAGAGGGATAGAGGATGGAGAGAGGGATAGAGGACGGAGAGGGATAGAGGACGGAGAGAGCGAGAGAAAGAGAGAGTGAGTCTGTGTATGTGTGTAGATGTGTGTGTTCTTGCATGTACAGTATCTGTCTATGTGTATGTCTGTGTGTGTGTATGTGTGTGTGTGTTGGGGGGCTATGATGGTGACACGGTCAGGGAGGGCTCTGGATAGTTAGGGTTCAATGTCTCTTCACCTCCGGATGTCTGTGGCCTCAGAGCCTTCCTGCTCCGCCACCACCCCAGCCTCGGGGCTCTGTCGACGGGGACCCTGGCTGCGGCTGCGGGGGTGGGCGTTGAAGCCGCCTTTACTGGGCTTGTCCTTGTCCCCCTGTCGGGGGGGTCTGGGGTGGTCTGGCTCGGAGTGGGGGGACCTGTGGCGGCGGTGGTCGGGGGAGGCGGGGGCCTGACCAGGAGGGGGGGTGAGGGAAGAGCAGACACTAAGGCTGTCACAGAGAGCCCCCCAGTTCTGCTCACACTGCAGCCGGACGCTCCTGGTTAAGGCCTCCTTCACCTCCTCCCCACAGCTCAGTAGGATGTTGACCAGCTCCACATACGGCCTGTGGGTAGGAGAGAGACAGAGAGAGAGAGATCATGGGATTATTATACTATTATATGAATATAGGGCTGCACATCCACAGCTTGGTATGGGTGGTTTACCTTCTAGGTAAGTCAAAATGGGAAGAGGCAGAGAGAAGAGTAGAAAGAGGTAGTAGAGAAAGGCAGAGAGAGTGATGGAGAGGGAGGAAGAGAGACAAAGGGTCAGAGAGAAAGAGAGACATAGTACTTCTCACCCTTTAGGGAAGAGAAGAAGGGATGATACAGAGAGAGGGAGAGAAAAAAACACACTGATGAATGCCTACATTCTCACCCTTTAGGGAAGAGAAGAAGGGATGATACAGAGAGAGGGAGAGAAAAAAACACACTGATGAATGCCTACATTCTCACCCTTTAGGGAAGAGAAGAAGGGATGATACAGAGAGAGGGAGAGAAAAAAACACACTGATGAATGCCTACATTCTCACCCTTTAGGGAAGAGGTCCTGGAAGTGGATCATCTCCACCATGACAGCAACGTTCTGCTTGGCTGCAGAACACAGGTTGTGTCTGAGGTAACACTCTCTCTGCAGCTGGAACACCATCTCTTTAATGGCCAGGCACTTCCTGCTGATGCAGCTGAACTTGTGTCTCAAGCCATGGGCCATGCACTTCAGAGCATCCTTGATGAACGACTTACCCTAAACACACACAGTAGATATAGAACACTCAACCCTAACCCTTACCCTAAACACACAGACATGTAGAACACTAAATCCTAACCCTAACAGAACTATAGAACACTTAACCCAAACAGAACTATACAATACTCAACCCTAACCCTAACAGAACTATAGAACACTCAACCCTAACCTAACAGACATATAGAACACTCAACCCTAACCTAACAGACATATAGAACACTCAACCCTAACACGAACAGAAATATAGAACACCTAACCTTTACAGAACTATACAACACTCAAACCTAACCCTAGCATACATATAGAACACTCAAACCTAACCATAACAGAACTATATAACACTCAACCCTAACCCTAGCATACATATAGAACACTCAAACCTAACCATAACAGAACTATAGAACACTCAACCCTAACCATAACATACATATAGAACACTCAACCCTAACCCTAACAGAACTATAGAACACTCAACGCTAACCCTAACAGAACTATAGAACACTCAACGCTAACCCTAACAGAACTATAGAACATATATAGAACACTCAACCCTAACCCTTACAGACATATAGAACACTCAACCCTAACACTAACAGACATATAGAACACCTAACCTTTGCAGAACTATACAACACTCAAACCTAACCCTAGCATACATATAGAACACTCAAACATAACCATAACAGAACTATAGAACACTCAACCCTAACCATAACAGAACTATAGAACACACAACCCTAACCCTTACAGACATATAGAACACTCAACCCTAACCCTAACAGAACTATAGAACACTCAATGCTAATCCTAACAGAACTATAGAACACTCAACCCTAACCCTAACAGACATATAGAACACTCCACCCTAACCCTTACAGACATATAGAACACTCAACCCTAACCCTAACAGAACTATAGAACACTCAATGCTAACCCTAACAGAACTATAGAAAACTTCACCCTAACCCTTACAGACATATAGAACACTCAACCCTAACCCTAACAGACATATAGAACACTCCACCCTAACCCTTACAGACATATAGAACACTCAACCCTAACCCTAATAGACATATAGAACACTCAATCCTAACCCTAACACAACTATAGAACACTCAACGCTAACCCTAACAGAACTATAGAACACTCAACCCTAACCCTAACAGACATATAGAAAACTCCACCCTAACCCTTACAGACATATAGAACACTCAACCCTAACCCTAACAGAACTATAGAAAACTCAAACCTGACCCTAACAGACATATAGAAAACTCCACCCTAACCCTTACAGACATATAGAACACTCAACCCTAACCCTAACAGAACTATAGAAAACTCAAACCTGACCCTAACAGAAATATAGAACACTCAACCATTGTACTTAACATGTATTTTACCAGTTAGATTGACTGAGAAGATATTCACTTTTACAGCAACGACCTTGGGAATAGATGCAAGGGAGAGGAGAGTGGTTGAATTGACCAATTGGAAGCTGGGGATTATTGGATTGGTTGATTGTGCTGTACCAATAAAAACCTGCTAACCCCTGAACATACGGTGCATTCGAAAAGTATTCAGACCCCTTGACTTTTTCCACATTTTGTTACGTTAAAGCCCTATTCTAAAATTGATTACAAAAAAAAAATCCTCATCATTATACACACAATACCTTATAATGACAAAAAAAACTGTTTTTTAAAATATTTTTGCAAATGTATTAAAAATAAAAAACTGAAATATCACATTTACATACAGTACCAGTCAAAGTTTGGACAGATCTACTCATTCAAGGGTTTTTCTTTATTTTTACTATTTTCTACATTGTAGAATAATAGTGAAGACATCAAAACTTTGAAATAACACATATGGAATCACATAATAACCAAAAAAGTGTTAAACAAATCAAAATATATTTGATATTCTTCAAAGTAGCCACCCTTTGCCTTGATGACAGCTTTGCAGACTTGGGATGTGTGCTTAGGGTCGTTGTCCTGTTGGAAGGTGAACCTTCGCCCCAGTCTGAGGCCTGATTGGTAGAGTACTGTAGATATGGTTGTCCTTCTGGAAGGTTCTCTCATCTCCACAGAGGAGTTCTGGAGCTCTGTCAGAGTGACTATTGGGTTCATGGTCGGCACCCTGACCAAGGCCCTTCTCCCCCAATTGCTCAGTTTGGCCGGGCTGCCAGCTCTAGGAAGAGTCTTGGTGGTTCCAAACTTCCTCCATTTAAGAATGATGGAGACCACTCTGTGCTTGGGGACCTTCAATGCTACAGATATTTTTTCGTACCCTTCCCCAGATCTGTGCCTCAACTCAATCCTGTCTCTCAGCACTATGGACAATTCCTTCGACCTCATGGCTTGGTTTTTGCTCTGACATGCACAGTCAACTGTGGGCACTTATATAGAAAGGAGTGTGCCTTTCCAAACCATGTCCAATCAATTGCATTTTTTTTCACCTTTATTTAACCAGGTAGGCTAGTTGAGAAGTTCTCATTTTCAACTGTGACCTTACCACAGGTATTCTCCAATCAAGTTGTTGAAACATCTCAAGGATGATCAATGGAAACAGGATGCACCTGAGCTCAATTTCGAATCGCATAGCAAAGGGTCTGAATACTTATGTAAATAAGAGTTTTTATACATTTGCTGTTTTGACTTTGTCACTATAGTGTATGGTGTGTAGATTGATGAGGATTTATTATTTATTTAATCTATTTTAGAATAAAGCTGTAACGTAAGAAAATGTGGTAAAAGTGAAGGGGTTTGAATACTTTCTGAATGCACTGTAGATGTTCTAGTTGTAGGATGGTTAGAACTCCTTCTGATGGCCCAGTGAGAGGTCGGGACAGAGCCTGTTCTACCCATCTGAAAGGGGATCTGGCTCGGCATGGTGCCAGCTGGCTACCCCTGGCCCTGGAGCCCTCTGACCTGACACACAGAGACCTGACCTCCGTGGGAGAGGGAAGGGAATTGGGGCACACAAACACATACGAACGCACATGTTGGCAAACACACTCAATAAATCCATGTGTGCACTAACATACACGCATGTACACACATACACATGTAGACTTAAACAAACACACACACACACACGCAGAGTGCCTTACCTGGGAGTCAAACTTTCCGGCGTTGTGTAGGAAGGTCAGACAGATCTCCTGCAGGCCTCTGATCTCACAGGAGTTGTTCTCAAAACACTCAAACACACCACAGCCCACATCTCCTGCACTCACCAGACAGTGCTGGATCTCAGCTGGAGCGAGAGAAAGATGGAGAGAGAGTTGTCACTGACACTTACAGTCTACTATCAAGCATCAACCTCTATCCCCATTACATGTAATGATACAGGCCATGGTCTTAAGCATTGTCTCAGAGCTGTTATTTCCTTGTGGTCTCAGAGCTGTTATTTCCTTGTTGTCTCAGAGCTGTTATTTCCTTGTTGTCTCAGAGCTGTTATTTCCTTGTTGTCTCAGAGCTGTTATTTCCTTGTTGTCTCAGAGCTGTTATTTCCTTGTTGTCTCAGAGCTATTATTTCCTTGTTGTCTCAGAGCTATTATTTCCTTGTTGTCTCAGAGCTATTATTTCCTTGTTGTCTCAGAGCTGTTATTTCCTTGCTGTCTCAGAGCTATTATTTCCTTGTTGTCTCAGAGCTATTATTTCCTTGTTGTCTCAGAGCTGTTATTTCCTTGTTGTCTCAGAGCTATTATTTCCTTGTTGTCTCAGAGCTATTATTTCCTTGTGGTCTCAGAGCTGTTATTTCCTTGTTGTCTCAGAGCTGTTATTTCCTTGTTGTCTCAGAGCTGTTATTTCCTTGTTGCCTCAGAGCTGTTATTTCCTTGTGGTCTCAGAGCTATTATTTCCTTGTTGTCTCAGAGCTATTATTTCCTTGTGGTCTCAGAGCTGTTATTTCCTTGTTGTCTCAGAGCTGTTATTTCCTTGTTGTCTCAGAGCTGTTATTTCCTTGTTGCCTCAGAGCTGTTATTTCCTTGTGGTCTCAGAGCTATTATTTCCTTGCTGTCTCAGAGCTGTTATTTCCTTGTTGCCTCAGAGCTGTTATTTCCTTGTGGTCTCAGAGCTATTATTTCCTTGTTGTCTCAGAGCTGTTATTTCCTTGTTGCCTCAGAGCTGTTATTTCCTTGTGGTCTCAGAGCTATTATTTCCTTGCTGCCTCAGAGCTGTTATTTCCTTGTGGTCTCAGAGCTATTATTTCCTTGTTGCCTCAGAGCTGTTATTTCCTTGTGGTCTCAGAGCTATTATTTCCTTGCTGTCTCAGAGCTATTATTTCCTTGTTGTCTCAGAGCTATTATTTCCTTGTTGTCTCAGAGCTGTTATTTCCTTGTTGCCTCAGAGCTGTTATTTCCTTGTGGTCTCAGAGCTATTATTTCCTTGTGGTCTCAGAGCTGTTATTTCCTTGTTGTCTCAGAGCTGTTATTTCCTTGCTGTCTCAGAGCTGTTATTTCCTTGTGGTCTCAGAGCTGTTATTTCCTTGTTGTCTCAGAACTGTTATTTATTTGTTGTCTCAGAGCTGTTATTTCCTTGTGGTCTCAGAGATGTTATTTCCTTGTTGCCTCATAGCTGTTATTTATTTGTTGTCTGAAAGCTGTTATTTCCTTGTAATCTTCTTTTTAACTTTCTAACCTATGGTTCTGTTAGTAGAGTAAGAGTTCTAGGCCCCTTTCCTCAAATACAACCCCCCTCCTTTGTCCATGCATAACAAACAAAATATGTATTTCATGTTTACATCATTTCCCACCAGGTGACTCTCTGGCCAATCAGTAACATGAATCATTCCATTAGGGAGAGGAAAAGAAGGAACAGTACTTCGGTGTGGACATCCAGGCTGAGATGTGAATTACCATGGCAGAGAGACTGGCTCCTATGTGGACCCTGGTCCAAAGTAGTGCACCATATAGGAAACAGGGTGTCATTTGGGATGCTCCCTCTTTCTACTGTCAGTGTAGTAGATACATACTAAACCAGCCTCCAGGCTTCAGCGTCAGAGATAAGAAAACAACATCTCTCCTCTTCTCTCCACAGAGAGAGACAGACCAGAGGGGTGTGCAGATGAATGCAGGGTGACAGAGATATTATTACTGTGTCATTCTGCGTCAAAATACATCTGCATTGCCTGGCGTGAGGATAAGAGGGGATGCTGCACTGCAGATACCGATACAGCGTTGGGTATTACAGGAGAACATACCAACGCAGAAGTCATTACTATTGTGCCTTTAGTCAACCCGTGTCAGTTTTCCCGGTATGAAACAAGCATGTAGATGAGTGACTGTGTATTAGTTTATATATAATTAGTCTTTCCTGTCTGTGCTGCCAGGTACACATATTTGACACCCTTCAACTTTTCACATGATCTTTCTAAGTGACTAACTGGCCGGGCTGCTGTGGAGAGATGGACTAGACTGGTGACTGGACTGGAGCGGACATGTGATTGGACTGAAGTAGACAGGTGACTGGACTGAAGTAGACAGGTGACTGGACTAGACTGGTGATTGGACTGGAGCGGACAGGTGATAGGACTGAAGTAGACAGGTGACTGGACTGAAGTAGACAGGTGACTGGACTAGACTGGTGATTGGACTGGAGCGGACAGGTGATTGGACGGAAGTAGACAGGGGACTGGACTAGACTGGTGACTGGACTGGAGCGGACAGGTGATTGGACTGAAGTAGACAGGTGACTGGACTAGACTGGTGACTGGACTGGAGCGGACAGGTGATTGGACTGAAGTAGACAGGTGATTGGACTGAAGTAGACAGGTGATTGGACTGAAGTAGACAGGTGACTGGACTGAAGTAGACAGGTGACTAGACTAGACTGGTGACTGGACTGGAGCGGACAGGTGATTGGACTGAAGTAGACAGGTGATTGGACTGAAGTAGACAGGTGATTGGACTGAAGTAGACAGGTGACTGGACTGAAGTAGACAGGTGATTGGACTGAAGTAGACAGGTTACTGGACTGAAGTAGACAGGTGACTGGACTGGAGCGGACAGGTGATTGGACTGAAGTAGACAGGTGACTGGACTGAAGTAGACAGGTGATTGGCCTGAAGTAGACAGGTGATTGGACTGAAGTAGACAGGTGACTGGACTGGAGCGGACAGGTGATTGGACTGAAGTAGACAGGTGACTGGACTGAAGTAGACAGGTGACTGGACTGAAGTAGACAGGTGATTGGACTGAAGTAGACAGGTGATTGGACTGGAGCGGACAGGTGATTGGACTGAAGTAGACAGGTGACTGGACTGAAGTAGACAGGTGACTGGACTGAAGTAGACAGGTGACTGGACTGGAGCGGACAGGTGATTGGACTGAAGTAGACAGGTGACTGGACTGAAGTAGACAGGTGACTGGACTGAAGTAGACAGGGGACTGGACTGAAGTAGACAGGTGACTGGACTGAAGTAGACAGGTGACTGGACTGAAGTAGACAGGTGACTGGACTGAAGTAGACAGGTGACTGGACTGAAGTAGACAGGTGCCTGGACTGAAGTAGACAGGTGACTGGACTGAAGTAGACAGGTGACTGGACTGAAGTAGACAGGTGACTGGACTGAAGTAGACAGGTGATTGGACTGAAGTAGACAGGTGATTAGACTGAAGTAGACAGGTGACTGGACTGAAGTAGACAGGGGACTGGACTGAAGTAGACAGGTGACTGGACTGAAGTAGACAGGTGATTGGACTGAAGTAGACAGGTGATTGGACTGAAGTAGACAGGTGATTAGACTGAAGTAGACAGGTGACTGGACTGAAGTAGACAGGTGACTGGACTGAAGTAGACAGGTGACTGGACTGAAGTAGACAGGTGACTGGACTGAAGTAGACAGGGGACTGGACTAGACTGGTGACTGGACTGAAGTAGACAGGTGACTGGACTGAAGTAGACAGGGGACTGGACTGAAGTAGACAGGTGACTGGACTGAAGTAGACAGGGGACTGGACTGAAGTAGACAGGTGATTAGACTGAAGTAGACAGGGGACTGGACTGAAGTAGACAGGGGACTGGACTGAAGTAGACAGGGGACTGGACTGAAGTAGACAGGTGACTGGACTGAAGTAGACAGGTGACTGGACTGAAGTAGACAGGTGATTGGACTGAAGTAGACAGGTGACTGGACTGAAGTAGACAGGGGACTGGACTGAAGTAGACAGGGGACTGGACTGAAGTAGACAGGTGATTAGACTGAAGTAGACAGGGGACTGGACTGAAGTAGACAGGTGATTAGACTGAAGTAGACAGGTGACTGGACTGAAGTAGACAGGGGACTGGACTGAAGTAGACAGGGGACTGGACTGAAGTAGACAGGGGACTGGACTGAAGTAGACAGGTGACTGGACTGAAGTAGACAGGTGATTGGACTGAAGTAGACAGGTGATTAGACTGAAGTAGACAGGGGACTGGACTGAAGTAGACAGGGGACTGGACTGAAGTAGACAGGTGACTGGACTGAAGTAGACAGGGGACTGGACTGAAGTAGACAGGTGATTGGACTGAAGTAGACAGGGGACTGGACTGAAGTAGACAGGGGACTGGACTGAAGTAGACAGGGGACTGGACTGAAGTAGACAGGGGACTGGACTGAAGTAGGCTGGTGACTGGACTGAAGTAGACAGGTGACTGGTGACTGGACTGGAGCGGACAGGTGTTTGGACTGAAGTGGACAGGTGATTGGACTGAAGTAGACAGGTGATTGGACTGAAGTAGACAGGTGACTGGACTGAAGTAGACAGGTGACTGGACTGGAGCGGACAGGTGATTGGACTGAAGTGGACAGGTGATTGGACTGAAGTAGACAGGTGACTGGACTAGACTGGTGACTGGACTGAAGTAGACAGGTGACTGGACTGGAGCGGACAGGTGATTGGACTGAAGTGGACAGGTGATTGGACTGAAGTAGACAGGTGATTGGACTGAAGTAGACAGGTGACTGGACTGAAGTAGACAGAGGACTGGACTGAAGTAGACAGGTGATTGGACTGAAGTAGACAGGTGATTGGACTGAAGTAGACAGGTGACTGGACTAGACTGGTGACTGGACTGGAGCGGACAGGTGATTGGACTGAAGTAGACAGGTGATTGGACTGAAGTAGACAGGTGACTGGACTAGACTGGTGACTGGACTGGAGCGGACAGGTGATTGGACTGAAGTAGACAGGTGATTGGACTAAAGTAGACAGGTGATTGGACTGAAGTAGACAGGTGACTGGACTGAAGTAGACAGGGGACTGGACTGAAGTAGACAGGTGACTGGACTGAAGTAGACAGGTGACTGGACTGAAGTAGACAGGTGACTGGACTGAAGTAGACAGGTGATTAGACTGAAGTAGACAGGTGATTAGACTGAAGTAGACAGGTGACTGGACTGAAGTAGACAGGTGACTGGACTGAAGTAGACAGGTGATTAGACTGAAGTAGACAGGTGACTGGACTGAAGTAGACAGGTGACTGGACTGAAGTAGACAGGTGATTAGACTGAAGTAGACAGGTGACTGGACTGAAGTAGACAGGTGATTAGACTGAAGTAGACAGGTGACTGGACTGAAGTAGACAGGTGACTGGACTGAAGTAGACAGGTGATTAGACTGAAGTAGACAGGTGATTAGACTGAAGTAGACAGGTGATTAGACTGAAGTAGACAGGTGACTGGACTGAAGTAGACAGGTGATTGGACTGAAGAAGACAGGTGATTTGACTGAAGTAGACAGGTGATTGGACTGAAGAAGACAGGTGATTTGACTGAAGTAGACAGGTGATTAGACTGAAGTAGACAGGTGATTAGACTGAAGTAGACAGGTGATTAGACTGAAGTAGACAGGTGATTAGACTGAAGTAGACAGGTGATTAGACTGAAGTAGACAGGTGATTAGACTGAAGTAGACAGGTGACTGGACTGAAGAAGACAGGTGATTAGACTGAAGTAGACAGGTGACTGGACTGAAGTAGACAGGTGATTAGACTGAAGTAGACAGGTGATTAGACTGAAGTAGACAGGTGACTGGACTGAAGTAGACAGGTGATTAGACTGAAGTAGACAGGTGACTGGACTGAAGTAGACAGGTGACTGGACTGAAGAAGACAGGTGATTTGACTGAAGTAGACAGGTGATTAGACTGAAGTAGACAGGTGATTAGACTGAAGTAGACAGGTGATTAGACTGAAGTAGACAGGTGACTGGACTGAAGTAGACAGGTGATTGGACTGAAGAAGACAGGTGATTTGACTGAAGTAGACAGGTGACTGGACTAGACTGGTGATTGGAAGATAGATATAGAAGGTATAGAAAATAGAGTGGGACACATACGACGTTTCATAATGCAGCCCAATGTGACATGACTCTGGTAAGACCAGTGGTTGATGTTTACATTGATATACAGCGGAGAAGATGTGTAACAGTCCAGTCCAGGGCTGTAGTAGGTTGGCAGTTGGCATCACCCTTGGGCCTCTCGCTGTCCATGTAACTCAGTTGGTAGAGCATGACACTTGCAACGCCAGGGCTGTGGGCTCAATTCCCACGGGGGATCAGTATGACAAATGTATGTACTCACTCCAGTAAGTGGCTCTGGATAAGAGCATCTGCTAAATGACTCAAATGTAGATGTTATACAATCTTATACAACGCCTGGCCAGTGGCAGCCAAGAAGGACAGGAATAAAACAAATGATAGTGGACCGAAATGAAATGACCAGGAGAGTGGGAAACGTCTGCCTGTTAACCCCAAATGGTAGGATATTTAGAGAGGCCTTCCCTTTGGCTCCAGTCAAAGGCGCAGCGGTCTAAGGCACTGCATCTCAGTGCTAGAGGCGTCACTACAGACCCTGGTTCGATTCCAGGCCGTGATTGGAAGTCCCATAGGGAGGTGCACAATTGGACCAGTGTCGTCCGGGTTAGGGTTTGGCAGGGGTAGGCTGTCATTGTAAACAAGAATTTGTTCTTAACTGACTTGCCTAGTTAAATAATGTATAGTGTACATGGCACACGGTGTACATGGCACACGGTGTACATGGCACACGGTGTACATGGCACACGGTGTACATGGCACACGGTGCTACATGGCACACGGTGTACATGGCACACGGTGTACATGGCACACGGTGTACATGGCACACGGTGATACATGGCACACGGTGCTACATGGCACACGGTGCTACATGGCACACGGTGTACATGGCACACGGTGTACATGGCACACGGTGCTACATGGCACACGGTGCTACATGGCACACGGTGTTAGGCTACACATGGGCCTATTATAAGTGTTTATTTTGGACTACATGGGTTCAAACAAAAATGTATTTTCAAAACTTCTGTAATCAGTCTTGAAGACTCACAGAGAGAGTGAGTCCCCATCATCTCCCTCTCCTCTCCTCCAGTCACTGCCACTGAGGCTTTCGGTACACATGGGATAGAACCAATACTGCTATGCTATTCCATATAGGCCAATCTTGAAAGGGTTAGCATGTTTTAGACATCATAGGATATATGAGTCTTGGACATACAGTATGTGTCTTAGTTGGAGATATGCATTAATATACCTAGAGCAAATCACTGGAAGTGTCATATTTGATAGCCTAGGCAGATTAATCTCACGAGCCCTCCGGTCAGAGTAAATAAAGAATTAAAGCAACAAATTTACTTGAGAAATGATGCTTGTCAACAAGGACTGCTCTGTTGGGGGAGGTGTGTGTGTGTGTGTGTGTGTGTGTGTGTGTGTGTGTGTGTGTGTGTGTGTGTGTGTGTGTGTGTGTGTGTGTGTGTGTGTGTGTGTGTGTGTGTGTGTGTGTGTGTGTGTGTGTGTGTGTGTGTGTGTGTGTGTGAGAGAGAGAGAGAGAGAGAGAGAGAGAGAGAGAGAAAAGGGTATGTAGTCACTGGGTTTAACTTTGGTGCGCTGCAGGAAAATGAGCTGCTCTCGGCAGCGAGTGCTTGTGTTGGCGTTTACACGGGAATGTGCCTGGCTCGTCCGAGCTGGCCGCAACGTGCATTGAATTACACAGTGGTGTGGGACTCTGACTGACTGAGGGACTCTACTGTGCAGAGCTGCATCAGGGCTGTCCCTGCAACTACAAGGATTAGAAACCCTTACATTCTCGTGATTTTTTTTATTGAATAAGAGATATAAGTATGTCTTTCATAACATTGGTTATTTTGCATAGACCGTAGGCCTTTCCTAAAGGACTAGGATTCCTGTTATGAATGCGGAACATCAGCCCTGCATGAGGCGATTGCATCATTCCCTATCAGCATGCTTTGTAGGAGCCTAACAATCAACAGTTAACGCCTGGAGTCCACTGTAAGGGCTCAGACACCAAAAGCGTTTGCTGGACAAGAGTACTTAACATCTTTGAACGTAATTTGCGAACCGATTTTACATGTAGACTCGTGTGAAAAATCTCGGCAGTCAGACGTTTGTAGCGGGTGTCCCTGAAACACAGCGCGTTGAATGATCGGCAGTTGAACGCTAGATCCAGATTAGGTGCGATGTGTGCGAGCCTTAAAGCGGTTACCGTGAATTTCACAGTATTTTACAGGCAGCTAGGTGGCGACTAAAATGCTGTATCTCATATTACATTACTGTAATACTATTGACTGCATTATACTTAAGCAATAAGGCCCGATGGGATGTGGTATATGGTCAATATACCACAGCTAAGGGCTGTTCTTAGACACAACACAAAGTGGTCATATACCACAAACCCCTGAAGTGCCTTATTGCTATTATAAACTGGTTACCAACGTCATTAGAGCAGTAAAAGTACATGTTTTGTAATACCCTTGGTATCGTCTGATATACCACGACTGTCAGCCTATCAGCATTCAGGGTATGCTACTTTAATCCGAATGAATGACTAAATTAATTAATTAATGGATGAATGAAATTCATTGAGGGGATAGGTTTGTATTTCACAGCATTTACTGTAATTACAAGGGATTTGTGCAAGCAGGTTGGCCAGTTGATAAAATGTCTAAACACTATATTAATGAATATTTTGTGTTTTATATCAATTGCACTTCTGGAAGCCTTAACAAAGGCTTTCAAACTGACAACAACTACAGGGCAAAACAGACCAAACAGACTTGACGAAATGCTCAACCATTTCATTTAAGACGTACTGCCACTCTAATATGGCCCCTATACATTTTAAATTGATTTGCCACTATAACCCAATAGGAGTTAAATTGGTACAGCATTCTCACTCACAGGTGCAACAAATATAGCATGTGACAAGGCACGCCTCAAAATATGTTAATAAGCCAGACACAACAATACCATTCCCCCACTAGTGGTCAAATGTGTTTGATGCTCCAGAGATACAGTAAGGCACTGTATTATATGGGGTGAAATTACAGTACCATAAAAAAATACAGCAAATTTTCACATAATGCACCATCATTTACATTATTCTGCAATTAAACATTTCAGAGTTGTTTTTTATTTTACTGTTTAGAATACCTCAAATTACCTTATAAATTACAGTTTTCCATTAGTGTAGCCTAGGCTCTATTGTAGCCACATGATAGTCACTCAACTGTGGTAGCTTGCTCATAGGCTAAGTCATTTTGCCAAGTTTGTTTCATTTAAATGCAAAACGCATACTGGTTGCCAATGGATCGGCTGGATGTTGGCTAACTTTGAACCAAGCACTTTGTAACGAGCATACGCGGAAGAAAAACCCCAACTCAAACGCGCACACGCACACGCACACGCACAAACACCTAGAGGCGCTGCCATATACGTTATCTATCATGACCTACCTTGTGCCTGTCTATTAATAGTTTACTAACATATTGCATTTCTGTCACCCTGTATTTACAGTATATCCCCTTTCTGGATCATCTGAAAAGGTAATCTCATCCATGATAAAGCCAGTATTTCGGTCCAGAAACAGATGAATGCAGAGGGAGAGAGAGAGAAATAACGTGTTCCTCCAAAATACACCGCGCTGAGGGCACGTGCACACAAGCATGCGGTCCCACTCGCGCAAATGTATCCCACTGATCTGTATTCTGATAACATCATTTCAACATCGACCCACTTCCCATACCAAATCCGTCGGGCATTCTCTCTCTCTCTCTCTCTCTCTCTGCGCGTGCGTGCTCTTTCTTACCTGTGTTCTGCAGAGACATCCGTCCTTTCTGGCTTGCCGGTTTCTCTGACGGGTTGTCATGAACATCGATATTATCCAATCGCACCACTTGCTCCAAAAGTGACAAAACCAGCAGTACTATTGCAAATTTAAACAACATTTCTGCCTCTATCTGTGAAGACCAGTATGTACCTGTGCTAAAGTCTGCCTTCCCTCTGCTCTGAGACAATGATGCAGTGTTGTATCGGAAACGCACCGGTCCAACCAGCCAGTCTGCTCTCTGTCTGTCCGTGGTAACTCAGTAGCACTCACGGCTGTAGGCTGTATTCAGGCGGGCAGCGCAGAGAGTGAGACAGAAAGAGAGAGTGAGCGCTGGGACAGCAGGGATGCTGCCTATATTTCCCAGAGCCCGGGCGGGTCGTCAATTTAGATGGAGTCAAGCAGGTGTTGTCAGCCAAGCTCAGCGACCAATCAGAGACGCAGACATCCACGTCCAAGGTTGAGATGGGAGTGTCCAGTGAAAGTCCCGTCTTGCCATAAAAGCTCCTCTTGTAAAAAAAAATTTAAAAGCGTGTATGAGAAGGTGGTTATTTACTAGTGTTTGGCTAAGAAACCTGTCTCTTGTTGTTGCTTGCATCTGAGGAAAGAAAACATTTTTAAACAGACTTGTCAGAATCATGTTGGCATGCCAACAGCTATTAGCCTACAATGTAATAACATATAATGATATTAACAGGACACATCTGTTGTGGTTCGATTTATGTAATACTTTGAATAACATATTGGTGGATATAAGGTAAAACATTATTGGCAAATATATTTTCCCACAACGTATGAGGAAACAGTGTATTGAGTGGTATTATATTGTTCCCATTGCTAGCCTTACTCTATTTTGGCTATAATATATTTGCTACTTTATTACATGTTTCTATTTATGAATTTGTTGTTAATTGCAGTTGCACCATCCACTATGCCGATATGATGCACGTTTCCTAATGGACCAGTCAAGTATTAACTCATGCAAGTGCCCACTGTCAGTGCTTCCTCTCCAAGAGAACCTGTAGCTTAGTAAGAGTCAGGCTGAAGGATTCTGAACAGATTTTCATTGTCCATGCATACAGTACACGGCATACTCTTTTTGCCCGACTTTTACTGAACTCACTCAGTGACTGCACCATCATGCCAGGGTGCACCATCATGCCAGGGTGCACCATCATGCCAGGGTGCACCATCATGCCAGGGCCAAGACAATAAGGGAAGTGAAGAGAGGAGGAAATGAGGAGGAGGAGAAGAAGAGGGGACAAGAGCAGGAGAAGAGAGAAGTGATGAGAAGAAAGGAGAGGAGAACAGAAGAGGATATAAGAAAAGGAACGGGAGGAGACGATAAGAGGAACAGGAGGAGGGGATAAGAGGAACGGGAGGAGAGGATAAGAGGAACGGGAGGAGAGGATAAGAGGAACGGGAGGAGAGGATAAGAGGAATGGGAGGAGAGGATAAGAGGAACGGGAGGAGAGGATAAGAGGAACGGGAGGAGAGGATAAGAGGAATGGGAGGAGAGGATAAGAGGAACGGGAGGAGAGGATAAGAGGAACGGGAGGAGAGGATAAGAGGAACGGGAGGAGAGGATAAGAGGAACGGGAGGAGAGGATAAGAGGAACGGGAGGAGAGGATAAGAGGAACGGGAGGAGAGGATAAGAGGAACGGGAGGAGAGGATAAGAGGAACGGGAGGAGAGGATAAGAGGAACGGGAGGAGAGGATAAGAGGAACGGGAGGAGAGGATAAGAGGAACGGGAGGAGAGGATAAGAGGAATGGGAGGAGAGGATAAGAGGAACGGGAGGAGAGGATAAGAGGAATGGGAGGAGGGGATAAGAGGAACGGGAGGAGGGGATAAGAGGAACGGGAGGAGAGGATAAGAGGAACGGGAGGAGAGGATAAGAGGAACGGGAGGAGAGGATAAGAGGAACGGGAGGAGAGGATAAGAGGAATGGGAGGAGAGGATAAGAGGAATGGGAGGAGAGTAGGTGTGTGTGTGTGTGTGGATGTGTTTAAGACCAGAAGTCCCCCAAAAGGATGGTTAACAAACAAAAATTTGACCAACTGGGGGCATTTTGCTAGTTCCCACAAGGAAAATGGTTATTTCTAGGTTATAATTAATGTTAGGGTTAGAATTCGGGTTAGTAGTTTATGGTTAGGGTCACGAGTTAGGGTTAGGGAAAATATGATTTGAATGGGAATCAATTGTGTTAGAGCTAGGGGCTTTTTGACAGCACCCCTTTTGATTTGAACAAAACCTACCATACATATTTGCCCATTGTAGAAGTGCTCAGAATGTGACTTTTTGGACCTGAATGACAAAACATTGAAGAGATAAAGGTGTTTAAAGTTGACCCATTTTGAAAACCCCACCATACCATGAGACATCCGTGTCTTCATCACTGGAAAAAATACATATCATTTAAAAACTTATGAACAGGGTTTTCAAACTATTTTATGATTTAAAAAACAATAATACTGTTTTTTAATAAAAAATGATATATATATATATATATATTTTTTAAAACTTTTAACATCAATTAAATGTGTAACACAGATTTCTTTCTTATTATTAGCATATGTAGACCCTATTTTACATCATCTAAGGTTTCTGTGTTGTGCCCACCATCAGTTGAGACACAGCATGCTCTTGAATACAGGGTGGGTGTCATGTTTTAGCTGATAAATGTACTGAAATGGGAATACAATTGAAGTATCAATGTTCAAATGGCACCACACATATGGTGTTGGAGGTCCACACATCAGAGAAAGTTGACTTGAATGGCAATATCTGTTGTTTTAAATGACACTGTCAATCCTCCATAGGAAACCTATTGAAATCATTGGAATA
Organism: Oncorhynchus keta; assembly: GCF_023373465.1. Lineage (NCBI taxonomy): Eukaryota > Metazoa > Chordata > Actinopteri > Salmoniformes > Salmonidae > Oncorhynchus > Oncorhynchus keta. The sequence continues at coordinate 15,394,489 of NC_068450.1, read as the reverse complement.
TACATAACAGAATAGACATGACCATTCCACCCACGGCATTCGACGTGGATGGACTGGCGGTCATCTTTGTGGTAGTAATTAGAAGTTAAACATTCAACTAAAGTCAATTTCAATGGTGTACCAGCTACATTTCAGTGGTCTGAATGGATAGGTCCATTCTGTGAATTATATTTCTATGATTGATTGACACCCACCCTGAAGGTGAATTCCATTCTGTGAATTATATTTATATGATTGAAATGACGCCCACCCTGAAGGGATAGGTCCATTCTGTGAATTATATTTCTATGGTTGAAATTACACCCACCCTGAAGGGATGGGACCATTCTATGAATTATATTTCTATGATTGAAATGTATTCAAGAGAATGTTCTGTCTCAACCAATGATGGGCACAACACAAAACAACTCAGATGAGGTGAAATAGGGTCTAAAATACAACATAGGAGTTTATGCATTTTTAGATAATTTACATTAATGGTTTAAAAATTATGATTATTGTTAAAAAAAAAAAATAATAATAATAATAATAATAAAATAGTTTGACAAGCTTTTAAATGATATGAAACTCAACCACTCATCTCTCCAGTGATGAAGCCATGGATGTTTCATGGTAGGGTATATGCAAAATGGGTCAACTTCGAGCAGCTTTATCTTCTGAATGTTTTGCTGTTCAGGTCCAAAACATCACTTTCTGACCACTTCTTCCATGGACAAACGTGTATGGAAAGTTTTGTTTAAACCAAAAGGGATGTTGTCAAAAAAGTGATTGAATTCAAATGGATTTAACCATGAGGAATGTTGGTCCAAAGTTGCTACCAGCTATATGCCAATATGCTCCAGACCACTTGGCAGAGGCAGTGATGTGATCTTATGTAAACTGCAGTGATAGGCTACTGACACTAGCCTATAAGCTACTCGGCCCACCACTTTGACTAGCCCCAAATATAATAAACATGTAATTGAGATTTATATTGCACTGCGTGCTATCTGTTGTTTTTGCCAAATGTGTCAAGCAACGTTTTATGCGTGGTTTTGGCACGGGTTCGGATTTGCCTAATAAACTCCTATTTTTAGTCTGGCCATGCAATCACGTGCACTTTTAGATTATACCGCATAGTCTTCTAATTGTTTACCAAAGTTATGATGGTCATGCCACGACTCGGAAATATTCCCGTCTGGTTTGATTATTTATCGTTTTAAATTGGCCTGCAGTGCTGCGAGCGGGATGAATCGTGCTAAATTGACCACATCTGTGGAAAAAACGGAACGAGATGCAGCCTGGCCATCTCGAGGAATTCAGAGCCGCTGAGAAATAGTCGTTTTGGCGAAGTTCCCGCTAAAGCTGAAAATAGCCCGGAGAGACTCACAGACAGTGAGAGCAGTGGTAAGGTTTTTCTCGGCAGCCACACGAATCCGAACCGAATGAGATGAGCAACGGGAATCCGAGAGTGTTATCATGATAAATAGATGAACGGAAGAATCTACATCTCCGCTTTAAACGACAGTGTGCTTATTCTTTCTCTCTGAAAACAAGGATATAACCTAATATTATTAAACACCATAACAGTGACATAAAACGATCCACCTCTGAAGGAACCCTGGGTGCATGAAGGATCACTTTTGGAAGCAGTGTAGGTGTTGTGTATGTAGTGTTTGTTTCCCTACTCCGCTGGCCCGCTGCCTGTAGGTTGGCTGTACCTACCACGGTTTGGAATCTCCTTCTGAATCCACGTCTGTCCAAACCCTACCCATGCTGCGAACACACCCTCGATCTAGGCCAATCAGCGCAGAGCAGGGCCCCGCAGGCTGGTAGTGGCGCGGAGGCAGACTGGCCCGCAAGCAGACTCGCCCGCGGATGATAGACTACAACCAACCATGTATTTACCACTTCTTAGATCCCAAAATATGTCTCAGGAAAGACAGACTGCAGGTACTCTACCGTTCAAAAGTTTGGGGTCACTTAGAAATGTCCTTGTTTTTTTAAAAGAATATCATTTTGGGGGGCTTTTAATAACCCTGTCAACATCTTGACTATATTTCCTATTCATTTTACAACTAATTTCATGTATGTTGGATGTCCAGATTGTGTCATTCATTAGGGCTATTCACAATGACTACATATAGGTAGCCTACGGTGTCTGTATTCTCTTTTACAGTGATATAACGCTTTTAGTTTTAAACCCAATGCATGAGAATGAGTCAGACCCATATACCCACTGAGCACAGACACCAATTCAAAGTATATTCCACGTTGGTTGAAATGACGTGGAAACAACGATTCAACCAGTATGTGCCCAGTGGGTAGCTGAGGAAGATACATTGTATACAGAACAAAAATATAAAGGCAACATTCAACCATTTCAAAGACTTGACTGAGTTACAGTTCATATAAGGAAATCAATCAACTGAAATAAATTAAATTGTCCCTAATCTATGGATTTCACATGACTGAGAATACTATACAGTGGGGCAAAAAATCATTTCGTCAGCCACCAATTGTGCAAGTTCTCCCACTTAAAAAGATGAGAGAGGCCTGTAGTTGAAGTGTAACCTATGATGAAAAATACAGGACTCTCTCATCTTTTTAAGTGGGAGAACTTGCACAATTGGTGGCTGACGAAATACTTTTTTGCCCCACTGTATGTATCTGTTGGATAGAGATACCTTAAAAAAAGGTATAGGCGTGGATAAGAAAATCAGTCAGTATCTGGTGTGACCACCATTTTCCTCATGCAGCCAGACACATCTTCGCATGGAATTGATCAGGTTGTTGATTGTGGCATGTGAACAATTGTCCCACTCCTCTTCAATAGCTGTGTGGATTTACTGGATATTGGCGGGAACTTGAACATGCTATCGTGCACGTCGATCCAGAGCATCCCAAACATGCACAATGGGTGACATGTCTGGTGAGTATGCAGGCCATGGAAGAACTGGGACTTTTCAGCTTCCTTGAATTGTGTACAGATCCTTGTGACATGGGGCTGTACATTATCATGCTGAAACATGAGGTGATGGAGGCAGATGAATGGCACGACAATAGGCCTCAGCATCTCATCACTGTGTCTCTGTGCATTCACAGAGCAATTATGTCATGGTGCCAGTTAGCATAGGCCTATCCAACAGAGTCACTACCTCAGTGGTGAAAGAAGCCAAACTGATTTCTCAGAGACCTTGACCCCCTTCAGCCCACTTCTAGACCCATCAAGATGTCATGTGGTCTCTGTGTCAATAGGAGAATGATTATATTTCAACATTAATTGTGGAGATGAGGAGATTGGCGGTTGTGAACTGGTCGCTGTATGGTCAGTATTCATTGTGGAGATGAGGAGATTGGCGGTTGTGAAGTGGTCGCTGTATGGTCAGTATTCATTGTGGAGATGAGGAGATTGGCGGTTGTGAACTGGTCGCTGTATGGTCAGTATTCATTGTGGAGATGAGGAGATTGGCGGTTGTGAAGTGGTCGCTGTATGGTCAGTATTCATTGTGGAGATGAGGAGATTGGCGGTTGTCAACTGGTCGCTGTATGGTCAGTATTCATTGTGGAGATGAGGAGATTGGCGGTTGTGAACTGGTCGCTGTATGGTCAGTATTCATTGTGGAGTTGAGGAGATTGGCGGTTGTGAAGTGGTCGCTGTATGAATAGGATAATATTATATTCTCAGGTCATCTCTCTTTCATTGCTCCATGTTATTGGATGTCAGTCACATGCTGGTTCCCTGTTTAGAATTTCACCCATGACTGTATGGGTCCTTCTCTTGCCCATGCAGTCAGCATTCTGTTTTTCTGATCATCCATGGTGGTAGGGTTATCCTAACATTAGGATAAACTACAATACAATATGATGGAGAGGATGGATCCCAAGTCTTAGGATAAACTACAATACATCACAATTTACAATTAAAATAACTTTCAGTGATGCCTCTCAAAGTAACTCTTGAAGAAGGAAAGGAACTTCCTGAGAGACAGGAAATGCAGGCTATTGTCACAAGCCATGAACAAAGTGCCTTTGATTTCGGTCAGACATTATGAGTACCCTACATTTCAACAAAACATTCAATTTAACAGTTGAATCACATAGAGGATATATGCTTTAACTAAACTAAACCATGTCAAGATGCACACTTAAGTCAAGAAAACCTCAATGCTGGTGGATCAGTGTGGTCACTCAAGATCCAAGGCGATATTCAACGTTCATCCAGGTCCCCAGGATGTCAGGAGATGCACTCAAAACCGGCCACTAGAGGCAACGGTGAGTGCTATAGAGCTTGCCAGCTTGTAGTCCTAAAACCCGGAATGAGTTATCTCTGGTTCGTTCATTTGTATGGGGAAAACTAATGGGGAAATAATAGGGGTTTGGAATAAACACCGAAAATAAGGTCTGAGTTTAACACAGGCTTAGGAGATTTACGTTTTGTTCTATGAGATAAAATCAGTCAGTTAACATGACCTTGATGAATTATGAAGCCTTTTGTGTTCTTTATTTGCTTTTTTATTCCATAACTGCTTCAAAATTCACAAAAAGTGAAGTTAGCTGATGAAGATTATTTCATAGAACAAAACGTATAAGATCTCCATATTTTCAGCGTTTATCCAAAAACCTTACAAAAACTCCATTCATTTTCCCATAGGCTCCCAGTGCCAGGTACTCTTTTATTTATTTATATTTTATAACCTGTCTCAAACCTTACTTTAACCATTCGAAATGAATGCCCAAACTTAACCGTCAAAATGTGATGTTTATCTGTAAGATGTTGTTGAGTGGCTAGCCATGCCGGCAGCCAGCAGATGCATCGTGCATTAGGTTCAGATCTGTGACAGCTAATTAAAGATCTTAAGAGCGTTATCGTCGCCTTTAATTACAAACACATTTGAATTACCGTTAAATGTTCTCACATGCAGAGCAGAAGCCTCTCACGGTTTAGCGGTTGGTTTCGTGTCACTGAGAGTGGTCTGTCTGTCTCTGTACTATTTCAATAACACACAAATCTCATTTATCGTGTGTATGTCGCTCATTTTGACGTGGCCCCTTTGCAGTGACACAGTCCAGAATGTGGGGAAGAATGCTTTGAGTACAGTAACATTGATGAGCTGTGACTTATGGTGTGTGTTTGTGTGTTTGTGTGGGTGTGTGATGTGTTGTATAAGGGTCTGGATGCAGTATGGGTCAAACCCCTTCATGAAACCACACTATGAGGATCAGTGTGTGTGTGTGTATGTGTGTGTGTGTGTGTGTGTGTGTGTGTGTGTGTGTGTGTGTGTGTGTGTGTGTGTGTGTGTGTGTGTGTGTGTGTGTGTGTGTGAGTTTCAAGTTTTAATGTCACATGCACAAGTGCAGTGAAATGCCTTTCTTGCAAGCTCTGAACCCAACAACGAAGTAATCAATATCAATGTAGTACTAACAATAACACGGTAGAACAAAAAGTATTCACACCCCTTGACGTTTTCCACATTTTGTTACGTTACAGCCTTATTCTAAAATGGATTAAATAGTTTTTTCCTCTCATCAATCTACACACAATACCCCATAATGACAATGCAAAGGTGTTAAGAAATTGAAATTACATTTACATAAGTATTCAGACCCTTTACTCAGTACTTTGTTGAAGCACCTTTGGCAGTGATTACAGCCCCAAGTCTTCTTGGGTATGACGATACAAGCTTGGTACACCTGTATTTAGGTAGTTCCTCCCATTCCTATCTGCAGATTCTCTCACGCTCTGTCAGGTTGTATGGGGGAGCATCTCTGCACAGCTATTTTCAGGTCTCTCTAGAGATGTTCGATCGGGTTCAAGTCCACACTTTGGCTGGGCCCCTCAAGTACATTCAGATACTTGTCCCAAAGCCACTGCTGCGTTGTCTTGGCTGTGTGCTTAGGGTCATTGTTCTGTTGGAAGGTGAACCTTCGACCCAGACTGAGGTCCTGAGTGCTCTGGAGTAGGTTTTCATCAAGGATGTCAATGTACTTTTCTCCGATCATTTTTCCCTCAATCCTGAATTGTCTCCCAGTCCCTGCCGCTGAAAAACCTCCCCACAGCATGATGTTGCCACCACCATGCTTCACTGTAGGGATCACGCCAGGTTTCCTCCAGTCATGACACTTGGCATTCAGGCCAAAGAGTTCAATCTTGGTTTCATCAGACCAGAGAATCTTGTTTCTCATGGTCTGAGAGTCCTTTAGGTGCCTTTTGTCAACTCTATGCGGGTTGTCATGTGCCTTTTACCGAGGAGTGGCTCCCATCTGGCCACTCTACCACAAAGCCCTGATTGGTGGAGTGCTGCAGAGATGGTTCTCCCATCTCCACAGTGGAACTCTGGAGGTCCTTCAGAGTGACCATCGGGTTCTTGGTCACCTCCCTGACCAATTCCCTTCTCCCCCGATTGCTCCGTTTGGCCGGGCTGCCAGCTCTAGGAAGAGTCTTTGTGGTTCCAAACTTCTTCCATTTAAGAATGATGGAGGCCACTGTGTTCTTGGGGACCTTCAATGGTGCACAAATGTTTTTGTACACTTTCCCAGATCTGTGCTTTGACACAATCCTGTCTCTGAGTTCTACAGACAATTCCTTCGACCTCATAGCTTAGTTTTTGCTCTGACATGCACTGTCAACTTTGGAACCTTATATAGACAGGTGTGTCCCTTTCCAAATCATGTTCAATCAATGGAATTCAATCAAGTTGTAGAAACATATAAAGGATGATCATTGGAAGCAGGATGCACCTGAGCTCAATTTTGAGTCTCATAGTAAAGGGTCTGAATACTTATATAAATAAGGTGTTTATTTATTTATTTTCTTCAGAAATGTGCTAAAATTGATAAAAACCTGTTTTCACTTTGTCATTATGGGGTATTGTGTGTAGATTGATGGGGATTTTTATTTTATTTAATCCATTTTAGAATATGGCTGTAACATAACAAAATGTGAAAAAAGTCAAGGGCTCTGAGTTCATTCCAGGTGGACTGCATGTGAGTGTGTTTGCCTGTGTGTAGAGTCAGTGTAAATGTGTGTGCATGTTATGTGTGTGTGAGCAAATGAAGTGAGTTTGTGTATGTGTGCTTGTGTTTGTGTGTTGGAATGTCAGTGTGCATGAGTGTGTAGAATCCTGTGTGTCACGACTCCCACCGAAGGTGGCTCCTCTGCCGCTCGGCGGTCGTCGTCGCCGGTCTACTAGCCGCCACCGATCCCTTTTCCTTTTCTGTTCGTTTGGTCTTATTGGTTGCACCTGTCTCTTATTTTGTTTGTTGATTTATGTCTATTTAAGCCTGTTAGGCCTGCATATTGTTGTGCTGGATTGTTTTCTGTTAGTCAGGATGTGCGTGTTTGTGTTCCTGTCCGTTTGTGCCCTGTGTTGGGTCAGACTATTTTTCTGTCAATTTATTTGTCTATTGTTTTTCGGAGTTCGTTTGGGAATCCAAATAAAGACGGTTTCCCCAGTTCCTTTGCTCTCTGCAATTGACTCTGCACCCACCACTCCAGGCAATTGTGACACTGTGAGTATGCATTAGAGACAGTACAGAAGTCAAAGTCACCTCAGATAGTCCGTGTAGCCATTTTGTTAGCTATTTAGTAGTCTTATGGCTGGTGGATGGAAGCTGTTCAGGAGCCTGTTGGTGTCAGACTTGATGTTCCGGTACCGCTTGCTGTGCGGAAGCAGAGGGAACGGTCTATAGCTTGGGTGGCTGTAGTAACGACTTCCCAGGCTTTCCTTTCACACCGCCTGATATAAAGGTCCTGGATGGTAGGGATCTCGGCCCCAGTGATATACTGGGCTGTCCGCACCACCCTATGCAGCACCATGCGATCGAGGGCGGTGCTGTTGTCATACCAATGTACAATGGTGCAGCTGTAGAACTTTTAGAGGATTTGAGGGCCCATTCCAAACCTTTTCTACCTCCTAAGGGGCAAGCGGCTCTTTCGCGTCTTCTTCATGACTGTGCGTTTGTGTGTAGACCATTTTAAGTCCTTAGTGATTTGGACACTGACGAACTTGAAGCTCTCGACCCACTCCACAGCAGCTCTGTCGATGTAAACAGAATGCATGAATACGGAGCCATAATCTGATTTGCCAAATGGAGGACGAGGGAAGGCGTTGTGTGCTTGCTTGTGGGTAGAGTAACAGTGGTCTAGGACTTTATCACCCCTAGTGGCCAAGGAAACGTGTTAATGGATGTTGGGCATCACATGTCTTTGCTTTGCTAAAGACTGATGTTGAAAAATCTATAAGGACTGATTGATTCACTTGATCCCTTCTCACTGCAGTACCGACTGATGTTAAATCCATAGGGGCTGATTCTATTGATCCCTTCTCACTGCAGTACAGACTGATGTTAAATCCATAGGGGCTGATTCTATTGATCCCTTCTCACTGCAGTACAGACTGATGTTAAATCCATAGGGGCTGATTCTATTGATCCCTTCTCACTGCAGTACAGACTGATGTTAAATCCATAGGGGCTGATTCTATTGATCCCTTCTCACTGCAGTACAGACTGATGTTAAATCCATAGGGGCTGATTCTATTGATCCCTTCTCACTGCAGTACAGACTGATGTTAAATCCATAGGGGCTGATTCTATTGATCCCTTCTCACTGCAGTACAGACTGATGTTAAATCCATAGGGGCTGATTCTATTGATCCCTTCTCACTGCAGTACAGACTGATGTTAAATCCATAGGGGCTGATTCTATTGATCCCTTCTCACTGCAGTACCGACTGATGTTAAATCCATAGGGGCTGATTCTATTGATCCCTTCTCACTGCAGTACAGACTGATGTTAAATCCATAGGGGCTGATTCTATTGATCCCTTCTCACTGCAGTACAGACTGATGTTAAATCCATAGGGGCTGATTCTATTGATCCCTTCTCACTGCAGTACCGACTGATGTTAAATCCATAGGGGCTGATTCTATTGATCCCTTCTCACTGCAGTACAGACTGATGTTAAATCCATAGGGGCTGATTCTATTGATCCCTTCTCACTGCAGTACCGACTGATGTTAAATCCATAGGGGCTGATTCTATTGATCCCTTCTCACTGCAGTACAGACTGATGTTAAATCCATAGGGGCTGATTCTATTGATCCCTTCTCACTGCAGTACCGACTGATGTTAAATCCATAGGAGCTGATTCTATTGATCCCTTCTCACTGCAGTACAGACTGATGTTAAATCCATAGGGGCTGATTCTATTGATCCCTTCTCACTGCAGTTCAGACTGATGTTAAATCCATAGGGGCTGATTCTATTGATCCCTTCTCACTGCAGTACAGACTGATGTTAAATCCATAGGGGCTGATTCTATTGATCCCTTCTCACTGCAGTACAGACTGATGTTAAATCCATAGGGGCTGATTCTATTGATCCCTTCTCACTGCAGTACCGACTGATGTTAAATCCATAGGGGCTGATTCTATTGATCCCTTCTCACTGCAGTTCAGACTGATGTTAAATCCATAGGGGCTGATTCTATTGATCCCTTCTCACTGCAGTACAGACTGATGTTAAATCCATAGGGGCTGATTCTATTGATCCCTTCTCACTGCAGTTCAGACTGATGTTAAATCCATAGGGGCTGATTCTATTGATCCCTTCTCACTGCAGTACAGACTGATGTTAAATCCATAGGGGCTGATTCTATTGATCCCTTCTCACTGCAGTACAGACTGATGTTAAATCCATAGGGGCTGATTCTATTGATCCCTTCTCACTGCAGTACCGACTGATGTTAAATCCATAGGGGCTGATTCTATTGATCCCTTCTCACTGCAGTACAGACTGATGTTAAATCCATAGGGGCTGATTCTATTGATCCCTTCTCACTGCAGTACAGACTGATGTTAAATCCATAGGGGCTGATTCTATTGATCCCTTCTCACTGCAGTACCGACTGATGTTAAATCCATAGGGGCTGATTCTATTGTACCCTTCTCACTGCAGTTCTCTGCACCACTAACCGCAGAACGATTGACCTATATTTTGAACTTGACAATTGTTTCTGCTGTTCTCCCTAAGCTCTGGAAAGCGACACGTCCTCCCCCTTCATAAAGGATCCTTCTGACTTAGATTACGAAGATTCCAATGTTTTAGAACACCTGGCCAACTGTCAGCTAAGAACTGATTTAACTACTCACTCTTTTCTTCATGTGCACCAGTCTGGTTTTAGACCTGGACACCAGATTGCGGCAGCCATTACTCTTAAACCTTCGGATGGCCTTCGCTTTATCACAGGTAACAGTCTTAATACTCACCACTGCATTCTGTATCAAAAGTTTGGCTGGTCCTCATTTAACCTGTAAGAAAATGTTTGTACTCAGGGCACCATTGGGAATGAGACCCTGGTCTCAAATTGGCTACCCCGAATAAATTAAAGTAAAAAAACACATACATTTTTTTTCTTCTTTTCCTAAGGTATGTATGCAACAGTCACGGTAACAGCTGAAAACTCCCTCGGGAGGTAGAAGGGTCAGCATTTGACCATCAGTGTCACGACCGTCGTATGAATAATTGGACCAAGGCGCAGCGTGAGTAGAGTTCCACATTTGAATAATAGTGAGACTTCCAAAACAACAAAGATATAATGATGGTGAAATACGTAGCGCACATAGGCACTCATACAAAACAATATCCCACATAGCAGGTGGGAAACAGGACACACTAAGTATGATCCCCATTTAGAGGTAATGATCATCAGCTGCCTCCAATTGGGAACCATACACACACACCAACATAGAAATATAATACCTAGAAACCCCCCTAGTCATGCCCTGACCTAAAACACCATAGAGAACCCCGAGTGCTCTCTATGGTCAGGGAGTGACAATCAGGTATTCCAAGACAGGTGAACAATGAGTCGAGACTTCCACACCATTTGTTGTTGATAAATAAACAAACCCCTCCCCTCTTGATTTCCCTGACTCCACTGTCCTGTCTGCTCGGTGAATGGAGAATCCATCCAGTTGGATAGCCATAGTGGGTATCTTGTCCGAAAGACATGTTTCAGAAAAGCAGAGAATATTGCGGTCATCCATCTATTTATCAAGTCATAAACCAATAGAATGGAGGGGAAAGGTGATCAGTTCTCCCTTCGCCTTAATCTCAACAATCTCTTGCCTCTGTAATGCCGGCCTTTCCGCTTGGATACACCACAAAATTGGGTCAGAATTACAGAAAGAGCCCAGCGAAAGTCGAAGTTGAAGCCAAAATGGAGGTAAGTAACTGCCGATCTGATGTTCAAAAGTTCTTGTCGGTTATGAGAAAGGATAGCGGATACATTTCGTGAAATTAATTCAAATAAATGCCCAAAGAATCACAACATATCAAAGTTGGTTCAGGGCTCGCAAAACAGTGGCCATCCAGTACGGCGCCATCTTTGTGTGTTTGTGTGTGTTAGGGCAGAACAACAAGGCTTTTACATGACCCCAGGTCTGTAAACTCACCTGACTCGTGAAAAGACTACTTTTACAGGCCCAACATTCTTACTTCAAACGGTGCGAGATTTCTACCTCTCAGACCCTTGTTTTTGGCCTCAAACAATGTGCTATTATATTGTTAGTTCAGTGTAAATAATATTGCTACAGTCCTGCTAGATGGACAGTCTCATTTATTATCTGTGGTTCCACGTTCAAAATGGCACCTTATTTTTTAACCAGAGCCCTATGGGTCAGAGCCCTATGGGTCACCAATACATCCAGGCTGTGTCTGAAATGGCATCCTGTTCACTATATAGTGCACTGCTTTTGACTAGAGCCCTATGGGCCAGAGCCCTATGCGTCAGAGCCCTATGCGTCAGAGCCCTATGCGTCAGAGCCCTATGCGTCAGAGCCCTATGGGTCAGAGCCCTATATATCCAGGCTGTGTCTGAAATTGCATGCTGTTCACTATATAGTGCACTGCTTTTGACCAGAGCCCTATGCGTCAGAGCCCTATGCGTCAGAGCCCTATGGGTCAGAGCCCTATGGGTCAGAGCCCTATGCGTCAGAGCCCTATGGGTCAGAGCCCTATGGGTCAGAGCCCTATGGGTCAGAGCCCTATGGGTCAGAGCCCTATGGGTCAGAGCCCTATGCGTCAGAGCCCTATGGGTCAGAGCCCTATGCGTCAGAGCCCTATGGGTCAGAGCCCTATGGGTCAGAGCCCTATGCGTCAGAGCCCTATGGGTCAGAGCCCTATGGGTCAGAGCCCTATGGGTCAGAGCCCTATGCGTCAGAGCCCTATGCGTCAGAGCCCTATGGGTCAGAGCCCTATGGGTCAGAGCCCTATGCGTCAGAGCCCTATGCGTCAGAGCCCTATGCGTCAGAGCCCTATGGGTCAGAGCCCTATGCGTCAGAGCCCTATGCGTCAGAGCCCTATGGGTCAGAGCCCTATGGGTCAGAGCCCTATGAGACAGAGCCCTATGGGTCAGTGATAAGGCCCTCAGAGAATACCCATGTGACCGCTCACCTTGGCTGCTCCGTCGTCCACCTCTATCTCTCATGGCGATGAGAGATAGAGGTGATGTCACCATGTTCTGAGACGTATGAGGTCGCCCTCTCCGTGTACGGTGGGCGTGCGGGGACAAAAGGGACAAAAGAGCTCAGCTTTCAACACAAAAGCCCAGTTTAATGAGTGTGAGACATGAGGGACGTGGTGGGTGGCGCAGGCAGAAGAGTGTCATAGCCATTCAAAAGAAGAAGAAGAGGAGACTGGGAGGGAGGGAGAGCAATTAATGATCAGTTTGGTGAATTGGGCATAAAGGCCTTTATTATGTAAGTCAGCCAAGTTGTGGATATCAATGAGGCAACTGCGTAATGACAGCCCCTGTTCTCGGTTATGCTTGTTTCTACTGGAGCCCATAATATTGGAGCTTTGGATGTTATATTTATCACACTGCTCAATAGACAAGGTGATTGGCCCGACACAATGTAACACACTTTACCCCTCATTAGAGATAAAGAGGTCTTTGTGGAGCGATAGAGAGGGATGGAGAGAGAGAAGGAGAGGGGGAATAGAGAGGGAGGGACTTGGAAATGGGCAGGGAGCGAGAGAGAGGGATAGAGAGAGAGAGGGATGGAGAGGGGGAAAATATAGGGAGGGAGTTGGAAAGGGGCAGGGAGCGAGAGAGAGGGATAGAGAGAGAGAAGGGTGGAGAGGGAGGGAAATGGAAAGGTGCATGGATGGAGAGAGAGGGAGGGAATCAGAGAGGGGTGGAGAGGGAGGGAAATGGAAAGGGGCAGGGAGGGAGAGAGAGGGAGGGAATCAGAGAGGGGTGGAGAGGGAGGGAAATGGAAAGGGGCAGGGAGGGAGAGAGAGGGAGGGAGGGAATCAGAGAGGGGTGGAGAGGGAGGGAGATAACTATGCTCTTGGCTGGGCAGTGTTTACGTCACATTAATTATCAGTTGATTGAGAGTGTAGACTCACTAGCCCGTGATCAATCCAGTCAGGACATATAAAAGGACATAGAGGGACATAACCCACTTATAACAGGACATAGAGGGGTATAATCCACTTATAACAGGACATAGAGGGGTATAACCCACTTATAACAGGACATAGAGGGGTATAATCCACTTATAACAGGACATAGAGGGGTATAATCCACTGATAACAGGACATAGAGGGGTATAATCCACTGATAGCAGGACATAGAGGGGTATAATCCACTGATAACAGGACATAGAGGGGTATAATCCACTGATAGCAGGACATAGAGGGGTATAATCCACTGATAACAGGACATAGAGGGATATAATCCACTGATAACAGGACATAGAGGGGTATAATCCACTGATAACAGGACATAGAGGGGTATAATCCACTGATGACAGGACATAGAGGGGTATAATCCACTGATAACAGGACATAGAGGGGTATAATCCACTGATAGCAGGACATAGAGGGGTATAATCCACTGATAACAGGACATAGAGGGGTATAATCTTCTGATAGCAGGACATAGAGGGGTATAAACCACTGATTGCAGGACATAGAGGGGTATAATCCACTGATAACAGGACATAGAGGGGTATAATCCACTGATAACAGGATATAGAGGGGTATAATCCACTGATAACAGGACATAGAGGGGTATAATCCACTGATAACAGGACATAGAGGGGTATAATCCACTGATAACAGGACATAGAGGGGTATAATCCACTGATAACATGACATAGAGGGGTATAATCCACTGATAACAGGACATAGAGGGGTATAACCCACTGATAACAGGACATAGAGGGGTATAATCCACTGATAACAGGACATAGAGGGGTATAACCCACTGATAACAGGACATAGAGGAGTATAATCCACTGATAACAGGACATAGAGGGGCATACTCCACTGATAACAGGACATAGAGGGGTATAATCCACTGATAATAGGACATAGAGGGGTATAATCCACTGATAACAGGACATAGAGGGGTATAATCCACTGATAATAGGACATAGAGGGGTATAATCCATTAATAATTAACAATAGAGTCCGAATCCGTCCAAATGGCACCGAGTTTACCAAGCATTAGGAACACCTTCCTAGTATTGACTGGTCCTTTGACACCCAGCTGACCTTCTCTAAGTGGTGAGACTAAAATGACGTCCCAAATGGTATCCTTTTCCCTACGTAGTGCATTACTTTGACTAGATGCGGCCCAGAATAAAGGGCCCATATAGTACACCTGCTGCATTTGTTGCCTGCTTCAAGTACGACCAAATGAAAGCTGTTTTTGAACTCTTTCAGTTAATATATCCTGAGTATAACCATGGTAATATACACATTCAAGTGTACAGGTATCTCACGCACATATCCCAGCTACATTAAACACTACTCAATAAGTTTACTACAAGAACAAGTCAGTCAGAGTTATTTCAGCAATTTACTTTTCTGTATCGAAATATCTGAATTTTTTCTTGGATTGATAAACCAATATTACTTCACTCCTCTTTTGGAACTGTGGTTATTCTGTGTTAGTGAACAATGCTATTACTGTTTGGTAGCTCATTATAAAATGTATTTCTGGTTTGGATTGTTCTGGCAATGTTGCTTCTATACTGGCATCTTGGTTTACAACAAACGTATCAGGATTGTTAGGATGTTAATATGAAAAAGTGTCATATAAAACTGTGTGTGCAGTTATTATTAAACTCTTATTATGCTGGTCATGCAAAAAGTGTATTTTACTAAGACACTTTGTTGATGACTTTATTGATAAAGAGTCATGGTTTCACATAGTGATCATTACCTTGTGGGCAGCATAGGGTTCAAGAGAGGACAAGTAGCTTCGTCAGTGTGTTATTATTGGTACCTTCATGACAAGCTGAAGAGCTTTCGGTCTGGTCTAACCATCATGTCAGAAATGTATGAAAACCCCAAAGATAGAAGATTGCTGTTGTAGATGTTTTGTGATTTTTGTTTACGACGTGTTTACTAGATGTGTGTGTGTGTGTATGTTGGAACATGTTTTATTTTTCCATGAGGCTGACGGTTGGGAGGTGGGCAGGGACACAAGGGAAGATTAATAGACTTCTAGCAGAGTCAAATCTCCTCAGGATTTTTTTTTTAGGAATTCCGCCTCGCAATTATGACATCCGGGGTGGAAACATGGTTCCCAAGAACCTCCCTCTATCCTCACCTCTTTCCTCCTCTCCCTCTCCTCACCTCTCTCCTCCTCTTCCACCCCTTCTCCTCACCTCTCTCCTCCTCTCCCTCCCCCTCTCCTCACCTCAACCGTTTGCTGCTCGCACCCGCCTGCCCGACTAGCATCACCACCCTGGGCGGTTCTGACAGTGGACAACTATAAATACCTAGG
This sequence comes from Oncorhynchus keta, assembly GCF_023373465.1. Taxonomy (NCBI): domain Eukaryota; kingdom Metazoa; phylum Chordata; class Actinopteri; order Salmoniformes; family Salmonidae; genus Oncorhynchus; species Oncorhynchus keta. The sequence continues at coordinate 15,378,701 of NC_068450.1, read as the reverse complement.
TGTCTGGCTAGACTGAAAACTCTCCGTTCAGACTAATTTTAAACATCTCCAATCCAAAATCAAATCTAGAATTGGCTTTCTATTTCGCAACAAAGCCTCCTTCACTCACGACCGCTAAATTTACCCTAGTAAAACTGACTATCATACTGATCCTCGACTTTGGCGATGTCATCTACAAAATAGCTTCCAATACTCTACTCCGCAAACTGGATGCAGTCTATCACAGTGCCATCCGTTTTGTTACCAAATCACCTTATACCACCCAACACTGCGACCTGTATGCTCTAGTCGGCTGGCCCTCGCTACATATTCGTTCGACAGACCCACTGGCTCCAGGTCATCTATAAGTCTATGCTAGGTAAAGCTCCGCCTTATGTTAGCTCACTGGTCACGATAACAACACCCACCCATAGCACACCTTCCAGCAGGTATATCTCACTGATCATCCCCAAAGCCAACACCTAATTTGGCCGCCTTTCCTTCCAGTTCTCTGCTGCCAGTCACGAATTGCAAAAATTGCTGAAGCTGGAGACTTATATTTCCCTCACCAACTTTAAACATCAGCTATATGAGCAGCTAAACGATCGCTGCAGCTGTACTTTGTCCATCTGTAAATATCCCACCCAATCTACCTACCTCATCCTGTCACGCCCTGACCTTAGAGATCCTTTTTATGTCTCTATTTTGGTTTGATCAGGGCGTGACTTTGGGTGGGCATTCTATGTTTTTGTGTTCTATGTTTTCTGTTTTCTGTCTTTCTGCACCAGACAGAACTGTTTCGGTTTCGTTCGTTCTCTTCGTTGTTTTTTTGTTAATCAGTGTTCAGTCAAATAATAAAGATGAACACGTACCACGCTGCACCTTGGTCCTCCACTCCTTCCAACAGCCGTTACAGAACTCCCCACCACAAACGGACCAAGCAGCGTGGTAACAGGGAGCAGAGGGTTCAGGACTCCTGGACTTGGGAGAAGATATTGGACAGACAGGGACCCTGGAGAAAGGCTGGGGAATATCTCCGCCCCAAAGAAGAACTGGAGGTAGCTAAAGCTGAGCGGCGGCAATATGAGGCAAGGCAGCACATCAGGCACGAGAGGCAGCCCCAACAAAAACATTTGGGGGCGCACACTGGGAGATTGGCGGAGTCAGGCAATAGACCTGAGCCAACTCCCCGTGCTTACCGGAAGCAGCGTGGTACTGGTCAGGCACCGTGTTATGTGGTGAAGCGCACAGTGTCTCCAGTAAACGCTCATAGCCCGGAGCGCTACATGCCAGCTCCCCGCAAGTGCCATGCGAGAGTGGGCATCCAGCCAGGGTGTATTGTGCCAGCCCAGCGCGTTTGGTGTCCGGTGCGCCGTTTCGGCCCAGGGTATCCTGTTTCTCCAGGGCGCTGGGAGGATTCAGTTCGCCCTATGCCTGTGCTCCGCTGGTGCCGGGCGGATGTGGGCATTGAGCCTAAGGGAGAGGTGCGAGTGATAAGCACCATATCTCCAGTGCTCCCCAACACCCCGGTTCGACCTGTGCCTGCACTCTGGAGGGGCCGGGCTAAAGTGGGCATTCAGCCTGGAGGAGTGGTGCCAAGGCTGCGCACCAGAGCTCCAGTGCTCCCCCACAGCCGGTTCATCCGGTGCCTCCTCCATGCACCAGGCCTCCTGTAGGTCTCCCCAGCCTGGTGGGACCTGTGGCAGCCCCACGCACCAGGCTGTCTCTGCGTCTCCTCCCTCCAGGTTCGCCCTCCTGTCCAGAGCTGCCAGGGTCGCCCTCCTGTCCGGAGCTGCCAGGGTCGCCCTCCTGTCCGGAGCTGCCAGGGTCGCCCTCCTGTCCGGAGCTGCCAGGGTCGCCCTCCTGTCCGGAGATGCCAGGGTTGCCCTCCTGTCCGGAGCTGCCAGAGTCGCCCTCCTGTCCGGAGCTGCCAGAGTCGCCCTCCTGTCCGGAGCTGCCAGAGTCGCCCTCCTGTTCAGAGCTGCCAGTGTCGCCCTCCTGTCGGGAGCTGCCAGAGTCGCCCTCCTGTGCCGGGGCCCACGGCGAGGGTCCCCAGTCCCGCACAAGAGCCGCCACCGCAGATAGATGCCCACCCAGACCCTCCCCTATCTTTGGCGGAGGGGGGGATACTGTCACTCCCTGACCTTAGAGATCCTTTTTATGTCTCTATTTTGGTTTGGTCAGGGCGTGAGTTGGGGTGGGTATTCTATGTTTTTGTTTTCTATATTTTCTGTTTTGTGTCTTTCTGCACCAGACAGAACTGTTTCGGTTTCGTTCGTTCTCTTCGTTCAGTTCAAAGTGTTCAGTTCAAATAATAACGATGAACACGTACCACCTTGCACCTTGGTCCTCCACTCCTTCCAACAGCCGTTACACATCCCCATACTGTTTTATTTACTTTTCTGCTCTTTTGCACACCAGTATCTCTACTTGCACATCATCATCTGCTCATTTATCACTCCAGTGTTAATTTGCTAAATTGTAATTCTTTGATACTATGGCCTATTTATTGCCTTACCTCCTCATGCCTTTTGCACACACTGTATATAGACTTTCTTTTTTCAATTGTGTCATTGACTTGTTTATTGTGTTATTGGCTTGTTAATAGTTTATTCTATGTTATTCCACGTGTAACTCTGTTGTTGTCTGTGTCACACTGCTTTGCTTTATCTTGGTGATTCTCTGATCCACCTCTACGCAGACGACACCATTCTGTATACTTCTGGCCCCTCCTTGGACACTGTGTTAATGAACTAACCTCCAGACGAGCTTCAATGCCATACAACTCTCCTTCTGTGGCCTCCAACTGCTCTTTAATGCAAGTTAAACTAAATGCATGCTTTTCAATCGATCGCTGCCCGCACCTGCTCGCCCGTCCAGCATCACTACTCTGGACGGCTCTGACTTAGAATACGTGGACAACTACAAATACCTGGGTGTCTGGTTAGACTGTAAACTCTCCTTCCAGACTAACATTAAGCATCTCCAATCCAAAATTACATCTAGAATCGGCTTCCTATATCGCAACAAAGCATCCTTCACTCATGTTGCCAAACATACCCTTGTAAAACTGATCATCCTACCGATCCTCGACTTCGGTGATGTCATCTATAAAATAGCCTCCAACACTCTACTCAATAAACTGGATGCAGTCTATCACAGTGCCATCCGTTTTGTCACCAAAGCCCCATACACTACCCACCATTGCGACCTGTACGCTCTCGTTGGTTGGCCCTCGCTTCATACTCGTCGCCAAACCCACTGGCTACAGGTTATCTACAAGTCTCTGCTAGGTAAAGCCCCGCCTTATCTCAGCTCACTGGTCACCATAGCAGCACCCACTCGTAGCACGCTCCAGCAGGTATATCTCACTGGTCACCCCCAAAGCCAATTCCTCCTTTGGTCGTCTTTCCTTCCAGTTCTCTGCTGCCCATGACTGGAACGAATTGCAAAAATCTCTGAAGCTGGAGACTCACATCTCCCTCACTAGCTTTAAGCACCAGCTGTCAGAGCAGCTCACAGATCACTGCACCAGTACTTAGTGTCACGAGTCCGACCGAGGGTGTTTCCCCTTCCCGGGCGGTTGGCGCTCGGCGGTCGTCGTCACCGGCCTATTAGCTGCCACTGATTGTTTTTCCTCCCCCTCCTTGTATGTTTAGTGGTAGCACCTGTTCATGATTGAATCAGCTAATTAGTTTGTCTTTATTAGGCAGCCGGCCCGCCTGGTTGTTGTGCGGGATTATTGCAGTGTAACCTTCGGCTCTGTTGTTAGAAGTACGTGTTAGTGCCTGGTCGTTACGTTTTCTGTTGTACATTCTCATTCCCTGTGTTTGGGGCCGTTACTATTGTGAGCACCCTGGGATGCGTTGGCGCTATTAAAGACGCACAGCTTTGCACTCACTGTCTCCTGCGTTTGACTCCACACACCTACGACACCTGAAGTGTTACAGAATCCCGCACCATAAAAATCGAATGGAGTCAGCAGGAGCAGCAGCCAACCCTCTCCCATCGATGGAGGAACGGGTTCTCCACCACACCACCATTCTCCATCGGATCGGATCCGCGATGGATCAAGTGATGGAGAGAATGGACCGATGGGAGAGGAGTGGTCTCCTCTCTCCACCTTCGGCACCCCCGACTCCGGTCTCCCCATCACTCGACTCCAGCACCCTTCGTCTGACGCTACCGAGGGCTTATGATGGAGCGGCGGCGGGTTGCCAGGGGTTTCTGCTTCAGCTGGAGCTATACCTGGCCACCGTTAGACCCCTCCCTCAGGAGCGGAGAGGGTGAGTGTCCTCATCTCCTGCCTCACGGGTCGTGCTCTGGAGTGGGCGAACGCAGTCTGGAATGGCCCAGACTCAGCGCGGGAGCACTACCCAGAGTTTTCCTGCCGCTTCCGTGCCGTATTTGATCACCCTATAGACGGCCGAGCGGTGGGAGAACGACTTTTTCATCTCAGGCAGGAGAGGAGGAGCGCCCAGGATTACGCGCTGGAGTTCCGGACCTTGGCAGCCGGATCTGGGTGGAACGACAGGGCCCTTATGGACCACTACAGGTGTGGTCTCCGAGAGGACGTCCGCCGGGAGTTAGCGTGTCGGGACACCACTCTGTCACTGGATCAGCTGATTGACATGTCCATTCGACTGGACACCTGCTGGCTGCCCGCGGGCGTTCAGAGAGGGTCCTGTGCGTTCCACCACCCGGCCCCTCCGCTCCCATTCCGATGGAGTTGGGAGGGGCTGCGCCGAGGGGTGCCGGAGGAGGGGCCTTCCCTGCACCAACTGTGGTCGGAGAGGACACACGTCTGATCGGTGCTGGGGGTCCGTCTGGGAGTAGAGATGGCAGGCGGAACGCTTCTCGGTCACCCCAGGTGAGTCAGCATCAGACTCACCCAGAATCCCTTGTTGGCCATATGTTTGTCTTAATCTCTTTCCTTCACTTTTTTCCCTCTTCCCAGCATAGGGCGCTAGTCGATTCAGGCGCAGCTGGGAACTTTATGGATCGCGGACTCGCCCTTAAGTTAGGGGTTCCGCTGGTGCCGATAGATTCTCCTTTCCCCGTGCACTCCTAGATAGCCGGCCATTAGGGTCAGGGATGGTCGGGGAGACCACGGTCCCACTGGACATGGTGACGCAGGGGAATCATAGGGAGCGTATCAGTTTTTTTATTATTGATTCGCCTGCGTTTCCAGTGGTGCTGGGGACTCCTGGCTGGCCCGGCACAATCCTAAAATTTCGTGGAGACAAGGGGTTCTCCAGGGGTGGTCAGAGGAGTGTTCTGGAAGGTGTTTGGGAGTTTCCATCGGTGCCACGTCGGTGGAGAGTCCAGACCAGGGTTCCACGGTGTGCATTCCCCCGAGTATGCCGATTTGGCAATCGCTTTCAGTAAAGTGAAAGCGACTAAATTACCACCTTATCGACCGGGAAGGGATTGTACGATAGATCTCCAGGTAGACGCTGCGCTTCCCAAGAGTCATGTGTACCCGCTGTCCCAGGAGGAGACGTTGGCAATGGAGACATATGTCACGGAGTCGCTGGGACAGGGGTACATTCGGCCCTCCATTTCACCCGTCTCCTCGAGTTTCTTTTTGTGAGGAAAAGGAGGGAGGTTTGCGTCCGTGTATCGATTATAGAGGTCTAAACGCCATCACAGTGGGGTATAGTTACCCTCTACCTCTCATCGCTACGGCGGTGGAATCGTTCCACGGAGCGCAGTTCTTCACAAAACTGGATCTCAGGAGCGCGTATAGTCTGGTGCGTATTCGGAAGGGAGACGAGTGGAAAACCGCATTTAGTACTACATCCGGCCACTATGAGTACCTCGTCATGCCGTATGGGTTAAAGAATGCTCCAGCCGTTTTCCAATCCTTTGTAGACGAGATTCTCAGGGACCTGTGCGGTCAGGGGTGGTTGTTTATATTGATGACATTCTGATCTACTCGGCCACTCACACCGCGCATGTGTCTCTGGTGCGCAAAGTGCTTGGAAGACTGCTGGAGCATGACCTATACGTCAAGGCTGAGAAATGCGTGTTCTCTAAACGAGCCGTCTCTTTTCTGGGATATCGCATTTCCACCTCGGGGTGGTGATGGAGGGTGAACGCATTAGGGCCGTGCGTAATTGGCCGACTCCAACCACGGTAAAGGAGGTGCAGCGGTTTTTGGGTTTTGCCAACTACTACCGGAGGTTTATCCGGGGTTTTGGCCAGATAGCGGCTCCCATTACCTCACTGCTGGGGGCCCGGTGCGATTGCAGTGGTCAGCACAGGCGGACAGGGCATTCAACAAGTTGAAGGCGCTGTTCACTGAGGCGCCCGTGTTGGCGCATCCGGATCCCTCTCTAGCATTCATAGTGGAGGTGGACGCGTCCGAGGCTGGGGTGGGTGCCGTGCTATCACAGCGCTCGGGTACGCCACCAAAACTCCGCCCCTGCGCTTTCTTCTCAAGGAAGCTCAGCCCAGCGGAGCGTAACTATGATGTGGGGACCGGGAGTTGCTAGCGGTGGTTAGAGCTCTGAAGGTGTGGAGACACTGGCTTGAGGGGCTAAGCACCCTTTTCTCATCTGGACCGACCACCAGAATCTGGAGTATATTCGGGCTGCAAGGAGACTTAACCCACGTCAGGCAAGGTGGGCCATGTTCTTCACCCGGTTCCGGTTTACTTTGTCTTATAGACCGGGCTCCCAGAACGTGAGGGCTGACGCACTGTCCCGCCTTTACGACACCGAGGATGGGTCCACCGAACCTACTCCCATCCTTCCCGCCTCTAAGCTGGTAGCCCCAGTGGTATGGGAGGTGGACTCGGACATCGAGCGGGCGTTACGGGCTGAACCCGCGCCTCCTCAGTGTCCAGCGGGGCGAAGGTACGTGCCGCTTGATGTTCGGGACAAGCTGATTCGGTGGGCTCACGTCCTACCCTCCTCGGGTCACCCTGGGGTGACGAGGACAGTGGGGAGCCTTCAGGGAGGTATTGGTGGCCTACGTTGGTTAAGGACGTTAAGGGTTATGTCTCCTCTTGCTCAGTGTGCGCTCAGAGTAAGGCTCCTAGGCACCTTCCTAGAGGGAAGCTACAACCCCTCCCCGTTCCACAGCGGCCATGGTCACATCTGTCCATAGATTTCCTGACCGATCTTCCGCCGTCTCAGGGAACACCGCGGTTCTAGTGATTGTGGATCGGTTTTCTAAGTCCTGCCGTCTCCTCCCGTTGCCCGGTATCCCTACAGCCCTGCAGACTGCGGAGGCATTATTTACCCATGTCTTTCGGCACTACGGGGTGCCGGAGGACATCGTTTCTGATCGGGGCCCCCAATTCACGTCTCGGGTATGGAGAGCGTTCATGGAACGTTTGGGGGTCTCTGTCAGCCTGACCTCCGGTTATCACCCCGAGAGTAATGGGCAGGTGGAGAGATTGAACCAGGAGGTGGGTAGGTTTCTGCGGTCGTATTGCCAGGATCGGCCAGGGGAGTGGGCACGATACATTCCCTGGGCTGAAATGGCTCAGAACTCACTACGCCACTCCTCTACTAACGTGTCCCCTTTTCAGTGTGTGTTGGGATACCAGCCGGTCCTGGCACCATGGCATCCGAGCCAGACCGAGGCTCCTGCGGTGGAGGAATGGGTACAGCGCTCCAAGGAGACCTGGAGGGCCGTCCAGGAGTCTCTACGACAAGCGAGTGGACGGCAGAAGAGGAGTGCTGACCGCCACCGCAGTGAGGCCCCGTGTTTGTACCGGGGGACAGGGTCTGGCTCTCGACCCGAAACCTACCTCTCCGCTTGCCCTGCCGGAAGCTGGGTCCGCAGTGTGTAGGGCCCTTTAAAGTCCTGAGGAGAATAAACGAGGTGTGTTATCGATTACAACTCCCTTCCTATTATCGAATTAACCCCTCGTTTCATGTGTCTCTCCTCAGGCCGGTGGTAGCTGGTCCCCTGCAGGACAGTGAGGTACCGGAGGTCCCTCCCCCTCTGGACATCGAGGGGACCCCGGCGTACACGATCCGGGCCATTCTGGACTCAAGACGCCGGGTGAGGGGCCTGCAGTACCTCGTGGACTGGGAGGGGTACGGTCCGGAGGAGAGGTGCTGGGTACCGGTGAGGGACATCTTGGATCCATCCATGTTGAGGGATTTCCATCGCCTCCATCCGGATCGCCCTGCACCTCGTCCTCCGGGGCGACCTCGAGGCCGGTGTCGGCGCGCTGCGGGAGCCGCGCGTCAGGAGGGGGTACTGTCACGAGTCCGACCGAGGGTGTTTCCCCTTCCCGGGCGGTTGGCGCTCGGCGGTCGTCGTCACCGGCCTATTAGCTGCCACTGATTGTTTTTCCTCCCCTCCTTGTATGTTTAGTGGTAGCACCTGTTCATGATTGAATCAGCTAATTAGTTTGTCTTTATTAGGCAGCCGGCCCGCCTGGTTGTTGTGCGGGATTATTGCAGTGTAACCTTCGGCTCTGTTGTTAGAAGTACGTGTTAGTGCCTGGTCGTTACGTTTTCTGTTGTACATTCTCATTCCCTGTGTTTGGGGCCGTTACTATTGTGAGCACCCTGGGATGCGTTGGCGCTATTAAAGACGCACAGCTTTGCACTCACTGTCTCCTGCGTTTGACTCCACACACCTACGACACCTGAAGTGTTACACTTAGCCTATCTGTAAACAGCCCATCTATCTACCTACCTCATCCCCATACTGTATTTATTTATTTATTTTGCTCCTATGCACCCCAGTATCTCTACCTGCACATTCGTCTTCTGCCGATCTACCATTCCAGTGTTTAATTGCTATATATTGTAATTACTTCGCCACCATGGCCTACAGTATTTATTTCCTTAACTTACCTCATTTGCACTGTATATAGACTTTTTGTTTTATTTTGTTCTACTGTATTATTGACTGTATGTTTTGTTTATTCCATGTTGTTGTATGTGTCGAATTGCTATGCTTTATCTTGGCCAGGTCACAGTTGCAAATGAGAACTTGTTCTCAACTAGCCTACCTGGTTCTAAATAAAGGTGAAATAAAAAAAATAAAAAAAACAGAGGGTGGAAAGACTGTAATACACTGAACTAAAAAATAAACGCAACATGTAAAGTGTTGGTCCCATGTTTCATAAGCTGAAATTAAAGATCCCAGAAATGTTCCATACACAGAAAAAACATATTTGTTTACATCCCTGTTAGTGAGCATTTCTCCTTTGCCAAGATAATCCATCCACTGACAGGTGTGGCATATCAAGAAGCTGATTAAACGCCATGATCATTACACAGGTGCACCTTGTGCTGGGGACAATAAACGACCACTCTAAAATGTGCAGTTTGGTCACACAGCCCAAAGCCATCAATGACTCAAGTTTTTAAGGAGCGTGTAATTGACATGCTCACTGCAGGAATGTCCACCAGAGCTGTTGCCAGATCATTTTATGTTAATTTCTCTACCATAAGCCACCTCCAACATTTTAGAGGATTTGTCAGAATGTCCAACCGGCCTCCGGACCGCAGACCTCGTGTATGGCGTGGTGTTTTGATGAGCGGTTTGCTGATGTCAACGTTGTGAACAGAGTGCCCCATGGTGGGGTTATGGTGTCGGTAGGCATAAACTACAGACAACAAACACAATTGCATTTTATCAATGGCATTTTGAATGCACAGAGATAACGTTATGAGATCCTGAGGCCCATTGTAATGCCATTTATCCGCCGCCACCATCTCATGTTTCAGTATGATAATACAGGGCCCCATGTCGCAAGAATCTGTACACAATTCCTGGAAGCTGAAAATGTCCTAGTTTTTCCATGGCCTGCATACTCACCAGACATGTCAACCATTGAGCTATTGAAGAGGAGTGTGACAACATTCCACAGGCCACAATCAACAGCCTGATCAACCTTATGCGAAGGAGATGTGTTGCCCTGCATGAAGCAAATGGTGGTCATACCAGATACTGACTGGTTTTCTGATCCAACCCCTGACCCTTTCTTAAGGTATCTCTGACCAACAGATTCATATCTGTATTCCCAGTTATGTGAAATCCATAGATTAGGACCTAATTTATTTATTTAAATTGGCAAATTTCGTTATATGAACTGTAAAAATCTTAGAAATGATTGCATGTTGCGTTTCTATTTTTGTTCAGTATAGATATTATACAGGGCTCAGGGTGTCACTACTCACTGACAGGCTGGAAGGAGTAGAGTAGTGATGACATTACCCGTAATAGTGAGTGACAACACTACAACAGCATAATAGTTACGTAAACGGTGTTTGCAAAGTGAGGAGAAGACAGCCGTTTATTTCCCTTCACGACATCTCTGATCCTTTGGCTAGACGTCTCTTTATAAGGTGACAGTTACATACTGGTCCTCAATAACATCTCACTGGATCATGTATTTATTGTACCCTTCTTGTACCTGGCAGTTTGACTGAGGACACATTTATGAGTCTAGTAAACAGCGTTCTGGGTTCCCACACTGAACTGAGGCTGTAGCTCAGCCTCCCTTCCACTCCTCACTGCTTGAGTCCTCCTCTCTTCTCCCATCCCCTCTCCTGCCCCCTTCTCTCCACTCCATTCCAAGAAGTAAGGATGTTGGAGGTACACAGAGAGAGCCAAGGGATAAAAATAGACAGAGGGGTTTGGGTTGAGGGGTGCTGCTGTGTGAACACAAACACAAGTTGGATGAAGACCATGGGTTCCTATAAAACCTTTGAGGAGGGTTCTGGGCAGGGTGTGTGTTGTGTTCATGCTGCAGAATTCCTGGCATGGTCAAACATCATAGAACAGAGGAAAACGAGAGAGAGAGAAAGAGAGAGAGAGAGAGGAGACAGAGAGAGAGAGAGAGAGAGGGAGAGAGAGAGAGAAAGAGGGAGAGAGAGAGAGAGAAAGAGGGAGAGAGAGAGAGAGAGAGAGAGAGAGAGAGAGAGAGAGAGAGAGAGAGAGAGAGAGAAAGAGGGAGAGGGAGAGAGAGAGAGAGAGAGAGAGAGAAAGAGAGAGAGAGAGAGAGGAGACAGAGAGAGAAAGAGGGAGAGAGAGAGAGAGAGAGAGAGAGAGAGAGAGAGAGAGAGAGAGAGAGAGAGAGAGAGAGAAGAGGGAGAGAGAGAGATTTGAGGAGGGCTATTTCTGACCTGAGAGAGAAAGGCTTATGGCAAAACAAACTTGAAATCCTTAAAGGTGCCACACATAGAATTTCTCCCCCATGTGGAAGCTAGGTGAAATGCTATAGCACTAGGCTGCATTTAAAACAAATATACCCCCTCCCCTGCATCTCATTTCCCGTTGTCACACCCTGACCTTAGTATTCTTTGTTTTCTTTATTATTTTGGTTAGGTCAGGGTGTGACAAGGGTGATATGTGTGTTTTTGTCTTATTCTAGGGTGTTTGCACTGTCTAGGGGTTTTGTAGATTTATGGGGTTGTTTTCATCTAGGTGTTTATGTAGGTCTATGGTTGCCTAGATTGGTTCTCAATTAGAGACAGGTGTTTATTGTTGTCTCTGATTGGGAACCATATTTAGGCAGGCATCTTCTTTGGGTATTTCGTGGATTATTGTCTATGTTATGTTGCACGTTAGCACATTGTTTATATATAGCGGTCACGTTCATCTTATTCGTTTTGTTGTTTTTGCTTAAGTGTTCTTCATTAAATAAAGAAGAATGTATTCTGACCACGCTGCGCTTTGGTCCACTCCATACGACGATCGTGACACCCGTAACATGGCGGAGACTCGTGCTTAAGCAGTTTTCTGTCAGTTTTATTCAAACAGTTCTAAAAAACTATTTTTTTATTGAAAATATATTTCACAGCAATTTAGATGGTACAGTGAGTGATTCCCTACACTGTTCAGTGCTTATTTTCTCACATAAACTGAAATTAATTGAACAGTGTATAATTGTTGTAACCAGGAAATGACAGAGTGATTTCTGCATTGGCTGCTTGATTCGATTTCCACTAGATTACACTGCCACAGTCAAAACAGTTTATCCATTTTGACACCATAAAAAATAAATGTCTTTCAAAGATAATTAGTAAAAATCCAAATAACTTCACAGATCTTCATTGTGAAGGGTTTAAACACTGTTTCTCATGCTTGTTGAATGAACCATAAACAATTAATGAACATGCACCTGTGGAACGGTCGTTAAGACACTAACAGCTTAAAAACGGTAGGGAATTAAGGTCACAGTTATGAAAACTTAGGACACTTAAGAGGCCTTTCTACTGACTCTGAAAAACACAAAAAATAAAGATGCCATGGGTCCCTGCTCCTCTGCTTGAACGTGCCTTAGGCATTCTGCAAGGATGTATGAGGACTGCAGATGTGGCCAGGGCAATAAATTGCAATGTCCATACTGTGAGACGCCTAAGACAGCGCTACAGGGAGACAGGACGGACAACTGATCGTCCTCGCAGTGGCAGACCACGTGTAACAACACCTGCACAGGATCGGTACATCTGAACATCACACCTGCGGGACAGGTACAGGATGGCAACAACTGCCCGAGTTACACCAGGAACGCACAATCCCTTCATCAGTTCTCAGACTGTCCACAATAGGCTGAGAGAGGCTGGACTGAAGGCTTATAGGTCTGTTGTAAGGCAGGTCCTCACCAGACATCACCGGCAACAATGTCTCCTTTGGGACAAACCCACCGTCGCTGGACCAGACAGGACTGGTAAAAAGTGCTCTTCATTGCCGAGTAGCAGCTGTGCGTTACAGGGAAGACATCCTTCTCCCTCATGTGGTACCCTTCCTACAGGTTCATCCTGACATGACCTTCCAGCATGACAATGCCACCAGCCATACTGCTCGGTCTGTGCGTGATTTCCTGCAAGACAGGAATGTCAGTGTTCTGCCATGGCCAGCGAAGAGCCCGGATCTCAATCCCATTGAGCATGTCTGGGACCTGTTGGATCAGAGGGTGAGGGCGAGGGCCATTGCCCCCAGAAACGTCTGGGAACTTACAGGTGCCTTGGTGGAAGAGTGGTGTAACATCTCACAGCAAGAACGGGCAAATCTGATGCAGTCCATGAGAAGGAGATGCACTGCAGCACTTAAGGCAGCTGGTGGCCACACCAGATAATGTTACTTTGATTTTGACCCCCTCAGGGACACATTATTCAATTTCTGTTCATCACATGTCTGTGGACTTCAGTTTCTCTCAGTCGTTGAATCTTGTCATGTTCATAAAAATATTTACACATGTTAAGTTTGCTGAAAATGAACGCAGTTAACAGTGAGAGGACATTTCTTTTTTTGCCGAGTTTATTATGGACATTTTCTAAAATTATAACGTGAGAATTCTAGAAAATCCAATGTGTAGCATCTTCAAGAGTATTTGGAGGTCTGCTGAAAGTATTTGATATCTGTATCTGACCTGGGTCTGGTGATATCTGTATCTGACCTGGGTCTGGTGATATCTGTATCTGACCTGTGTCTGGTGATATCTGTATCTGACCTGTGTCTGGTGATATCTGTATCTGACCTGGGTCTGGTGATATCTGTATCTGACCTGGGTCTGGTATCTGTATCTGACCTGGGTCTGGTGATATCTGTATCTGACCTGGGTCTGGTGATATCTGTATCTGATCTGTGTCTGGTGATATCTGTATCTGACCTGGGTCTGGTGATATCTGTATCTGACCTGTGTCTGGTGATATCTGTATCTGACCTGGGTCTGGTGATATCTGTATCTGACCTGGGTCTGGTGATATCTGTATCTGACCTGTGTCTGGTGATATCTGTATCTGACCTGGGTCTGGTGATATCTGTATCTGACCTGGGTCTGGTATCTGTATCTGACCTGGGTCTGGTGATATCTGTATCTGACCTGGGTCTGGTGATATCTGTATCTGATCTGGGTCTGGTGATATCTGTATCTGACCTGTGTCTGATGATAACTGTATCTGACCTGTGTCTGATGAAATCTGTATCTGACCTGGGTCTGGTGATATCTGTATCTGACCTGGGTCTGGTGATATCTGTATCTGACCTGGGTCTGGTGATATCTGTATCTGACCTGTGTCTGGTGGTATCTGTATCTGACCTGGGTCTGGTGATATCTGTATCTGACCTGGGTATGGTGATATCTGTATCTGACCTGGGTCTGGTGATATCTGTATCTGACCTGTGTCTGATGATAACTGCATCTGACCTGTGTCTGATGAAATCTGTATCTGACCTGGGTCTGGTGATATCTGTATCTGACCTGGGTCTGGTGATATCTGTATCTGATCTGTGTCTGGTGATATCTGTATCTGACCTGGGTCTGGTGATATCTGTATCTGACCTGGGTCTGGTGATATCTGTATCTGATCTGTGTCTGGTGATATCTGTATCTGACCTGGGTCTGGTGATATCTGTATCTGACCTGGGTCTGGTGATATCTGTATCTGATCTGTGTCTGGTGATATCTGTATCTGACCTGGGTCTGGTGATATCTGTATCTGACCTGGGTCTGGTGATATCTGTATCTGACCTGGGTCTGGTGATATCTGTATCTGACCTGGGTCTGGTATCTGTATCTGACCTGGGTCTGGTGATATCTGTATCTGACCTGGGTCTGGTGATATCTGTATCTGATCTGGGTCTGGTGATATCTGTATCTGACCTGTGTCTGATGATAACTGTATCTGACCTGTGTCTGATGAAATCTGTATCTGACCTGGGTCTGGTGATATCTGTATCTGACCTGGGTCTGGTGATATCTGTATCTGACCTGGGTCTGGTGATATCTGTATCTGATCTGGGTCTGGTGTGAGTCTGGCCCTGGGGAAAGAAAGAAGAGGGGAGGGGGAGGATAGAAGGAAAGGATGAGTGTGGGTGGTCATCTCTGGTTTGGTTCTGGATGCCGGGTTGTGGAGTGGTTTTTATTAATAGCCATAATCCGGAACATTCAATCTATTTTGGGACTTTTAGACTCCTAGCACAGTGGGGTGTGACCTGGTCTTCATGCAATCCCTCTCGGACCCTGGCCATCCGCATGGATGTGGCTTCCAACCCCAGCCCAGAGATGATGATGATTGCTCTGTTCTGCCGTTCCAGCCAGCATGGTCATACCTGTGGTTTGGATGGAAGATGAATCAATTAGTGAACTGAGGTTGAGTGTTTATGGTGTGAAAACCAGCCATGGAACTAAACCAGTCTTTTTTAACTGGGGGTCCATGTAGAACCCTTTCTACAGAGGGTTCTACGTGGAACCAAAAAGGGTTCTACCTGGAACCAAAAAGGGTTATCCTATGGGGACAGCCGAAGAACCCTATTGGAACACTTTTTTCTAAGAGTGTATGTTGGAGAGCGATATCCTGGGGAAGGGAGGGGGACTGTGTCAGGGGGGATGTGGCTGTGTATAGAGAGGAAGCGGTAGACATGCACGGTGGTGGGAAATATGTGGTAATTATTATCTTCACTACCAGCCATCTGTCATCTGCAGCCTTCCAGCTATTTACTGCCCCTGCATTCCTTAGACTGCTGGGACCCCACGGTGTGTGTGTGGGTGTGTGGTTTGAACGGAACGCTGTGGTTGTGTCTGTGTGGTGGATGGGATGAGATTGTGAAGAGAGGAGAGAGGAGGAGAGCAGAAGAGAGGAGAAAAGATGAGACGAGAGACGAGACGAGAGAAGCTGAGAGGAGAATACCATCTATGTAGGAGAAGGCATGACTGTCTTTCCATCTCATGGTTCACAGAGTCTCTGATGTCTGCTGTTCCTTTGTGGCGTTATTTACATAGTTCAGAGACGCAGCTATTCATTGTATAAACAAATATAACTTTCTGTGTTTACGTGTTGTGAGTATGTTGGAGTTCAATGTTCTGGTTGCAATGATGTGTTCACGATTGGATGAATTAAACACTTTTGGACCAGATCAGGGGTGGAATTGGACCAGAAATCGGCTCTGGCATTTCAAACACACTGCCCAAATCTTCCCTTGAGGCCCTCATTATTAGGCAGACAATGGTCATTTTGTGCAAAATCGCAAATTTGGACTGGCCCACTTGGTTAAAGTTGGTCCAGCCCATCTGGCATTTGCCAGAATTGCCCTACAATCAGTCCGTCCCTGGACCAGACAGAAGAACAGGCCTCTGTGAGGTAGGCAGGCTGCTGCATCTGCTGTTCTCAAAAGAATGTCTTCATGGCAACAGAAGTTATATAATCTTATGTCATAAATCATCATGTCCTTGAGATACACAACGTAAGAGAAAGGAAAAGTATTTGGAAAGTATTTGTCAAGTAGAGTAGGCCAGAAGGCTATACTGGAACACCTGACCTCTATCACGTAGAGTAGGCCAGAAGGCTATACTGGAACACCTGACCTCTATCACGTAGAGTAGGCCAGAAGGCTATACTGGAACACCTGACCTCTATCACGTAGAGTAGGCCAGAAGGCTATACTGGAACACCTGACCTCTATCACGTAGAGTAGGCCAGAAGGATATACTGGAACACCTGACCTCTATCACGTAGAGTAGGCCAGAAGGCTATACTGGAACACCTGACCTCTATCACGTAGAGTAGGCCAGAAGGCTATACTGGAACACCTGACTTCTATCACGTAGAGTAGGCCAGAAGGAGCCGCTAATGTTCTTCTGTGCTTCAGGGTGTTTATTTACAGAGTGATTCCAGAACAAAAACAACAGCACTGCCATTAAAACGTATACCTTATGGGTCAGCTAAACACAATGCTGCCCTAAACACAATGCTGCCCCAAACACAATGCTGCCCCAAACACAGTACTGCCATTAAACTGTATACCTTATGGGTCAGCTAAACACAATGCTGCCCCAAACACAGCTCAATCCAAAATGCCTCACCTTGAACTGAAAGAGAGGCTCCTTTTTTAGGGCTAGCCCCTCCCCTCAGAACAATCAACACTAATTAATTAAGCAATTACCTAGTCAAACCTACATTTTCCATTAACTAAACATACTAAAGGATATACATTGCAACACGTTTTTTATACAATATCACCACATAACATTTACAACATTACATCACTACTGACAGTGTCTTTTAATATGCCCATTACATTACTGAGCCATTTGGGACAGGCACTACAAAGTCAGTCCAATTCCCTTAACTCAAGTCCTTATCCAGTATACCCGGAAGCTACAGAGATAGAGAGAAGAGGAACAGAACAAACAAACACGCTCATCCACAACATAGATAAGTATAATAAATATTGCTTATATTAAAAATGAACACTGACAAGGGTGAAATGTGTGTACTAAGTTAATTTGTGTGTCGACCCACATTTTTACCTTATCTGATAATGGAGCAGGGAGGAGTGATGAATGTGTGTTAAAGAACCAGATGGGAGGAGGGATGAATGTGTGTTAATGAACCAGATGGGAGGAGGGATGAATGTGTGTTAATGAACCAGATGGGAGGAGGGATGAATGTGTGTTAAAGAACCAGATGGGAGGAGGGATGAATGTGTGTTAATGAACCAGATGGGAGGAGGGATGAATGTGTGTTAATGAACCAGATGGGAGGAGGGATGAATGTGTGTTAAAGAACCAGATGGGAGGAGGGATGAATGTGTGTTAATGAACCAGATGGGAGGAGGGATGAATGTGTGTTAATGAACCAGATGGGAGGAGGGATGAATGTGTGTTAAAGAACCAGATGGGAGGAGGGATGAATGTGTGTTAATGAACCAGATGGGAGGAGGGATGAATGTGTGTTAATGAACCAGATGGGAGGAGGGATGAATGTGTGTTAAAGAACCAGATGGGAGGAGGGATGAATGTGTGTTAAAGAACCAGATGGAAGGAGGGATGAATGTGTGTTAATGAACCAGATGGGAGGAGGGATGAATGTGTGTTAAAGAACCAGATGGGAGGAGGGATGAATGTGTGTTAAAGAACCAGATGGGAGGAGGGATGAATGTGTGTTAAAGAACCAGATGGGAGGAGGGATGAATGTGTGTTAAAGAACCAGATGGGAGGAGGGATGAATGTGTGTTAAAGAACCAGATGGAAGGAGGGATGAATGTGTGTTAAAGAACCAGATGGGATGAGGGATGAATGTGTGTTAAAGAACCAGATGGAAGGAGGGATGAATGTGTGTTAAAGAACCAGATGGGATGAGGGATGAATGTGTGTTAAAGAACCAGATGGGAGGAGGGATGAATGTGTGTTAAAGAACCAGATGGGATGAGGGATGAATGTGTGTTAAAGAACCAGATGGGAGGAGGGATGAATGTGTGTTAAAGAACCAGATGGGAGGAGGGATGAATGTGTGTTAAAGAACCAGATGGGAGGAGGGATGAATGTGTGTTAAAGAACCAGATGGGAGGAGGGATGAATGTGTGTTAATGAACCAGATGGGAGGAGGGATGAATGTGTGTTAAAGAACCAGATGGGAGGAGGGATGAATGTGTGTTAAAGAACCAGATGGGAGGAGGGATGAATGTGTGTTAAAGAACCAGATGGGATGAGGGATGAATGTGCATTAAAGAACCAGATGGGATGAGGGATGAATGTGTGTGTTAAAGAACCAGATGGGAGGAGGGATGAATGTGTGTTAAAGAACCAGATGGGAGGAGGGATGAATGTGTGTTAAAGAACCAGATGGGAGGAGGGATGAATGTGTGTTAAAGAACCAGATGGGAGGAGGGATGAATGTGTGTTAAAGAACCAGATGGGAGGAGGGATGAATGTGTGTTAAAGAACCAGATGGGATGAGGGATGAATGTGTGTTAAAGAACCAGATGGGATGAGGGATGAATGTGTGTTAAAGAACCAGATGGGATGAGGGATGAATGTGTGTTAAAGAACCAGATGGGAGGAGGGATGAATGTGTGTTAAAGAACCAGATGGGAGGAGGGATGAATGTGTGTTAAAGAACCAAATGGGAGGAGTGATGAATGTGTGTTAAAGAACCAGATGGGATGAGGGATGAATGTGTGTTAAAGAACCAGATGGGAGGAGGGATGAATGTGTGTTAAAGAACCAGATGGGAGGAGGGATGAATGTGTGTTAAAGAACCAGATGGGAGGAGGGATGAATGTGTGTTAAAGAACCAGATGGGATGAGGGATGAATGTGTGTTAAAGAACCAGATGGGAGGAGGGATGAATGTGTGTTAAAGAACCAGATGGGAGGAGGGATGAATGTGTGTTAAAGAACCAGATGGGAGGAGGGATGAATGTGTGTTAAAGAACCAGATGGGAGGAGGGATGAATGTGTGTTAAAGAACCAGATGGGAGGAGGGATGAATGTGTGTTAAAGAACCAGATGGGAGGAGGGATGAATGTGTGTTAAAGAACCAGATGGGAGGAGGGATGAATGTGTGTTAAAGAACCAGATGGGAGGAGGGATGAATGTGTGTTAAAGAACCAGATGGGAGGAGGGATGAATGTGTGTTAAAGAACCAGATGGGAGGAGGGATGAATGTGTGTTAAAGAACCAGATGCTGCCCGCGGCCAGTGACGGACTTCTACGTCACAGTATTCAGACCCCTTGACCTTTTCCACATTTTGTTACATTACAGCCTTATTCTAAAATATATTGTCCCCCTCCCCTTCATCAATCCACACACAATGCCCCATAATGACAAAGTAAAAACAGTTTTTTAGAAATGTTTGCAATGTATTAAATATAAAACAGAAAAATCACATTTACATAATTATTCAGACACTTTACTTAGAACTTTGTTGAAGCCACTTTGGCAGCGATTACAGCCGTGAGTCTTCTTGGGTACGACGCTACAAGCTTGGCACACATGTACTTGGGTCATTTCTCCCATTCTTCTCTGCAGATCCTCTCAAGTTAGGTCAGGTTGGATGGGGAGCGTCGCTGCACAGCTATTGTCAGGTCTCTCCAGAGATGTTCGATCGGGTTCAAGTCCGGGCTCTGGCTGGGCCACTCAAGGACATTCAGAGACCTGTCCCAAAGCCAATCCTGTGTTGTCTTGGCTGTGTGCTTAGGGTCGTTGAACCTTCACCCTCAGCCTGAGGTCCTGAGCACTCTGGAGCAAGTTTTCATCAAGGAAATCTCTGTACTTTGCTCCGTTCATCATTCCCTCGATCCTGACTAGTCTCCCAGTCCCTACAGCTTAAAATGCTTGATGGCACAGCATGATGCTGTCACCACCATGCTTCACTGTAGGGATGGTGCCAGGTTTCCTCCATATGTGATGCTTGTCATTCAGGCCAAGGAGTTCAATCTTGGTTTCATCAGACCAGACAATCTTGTTACTCATGGTCGGAGTCCTTTGGGTGCCAAACTCCAAGCGGGCTGTCATGTGCCTTTTTCTGAGGAGTGGCTTCCATCTGGCCACTCTACCATTAAGGCCTGATTGGTGGGAGATGGTTCTCCCATCTCCACAGAGGAACTCTGGAGCTCTTTCAGAGTGACCATCGGGTTCTTGGTCACCTCCCAGACCAAGGCACTTCTCCCCCAAATGCTCAGTTTGGCCGGGCGGTCAGCTCTTCCGTTTAAGAATGATAAGAGGCCACTATGCTCTTGGGGACCTTCAATCAAGTCCTTCAACCTAATGAATTGTTTTTTGCTCTGACGTGCACTGTCAAATGTGGGACCTTATATAGACAGGTGTGTGCCTTTCCAAATCATGTCCAATCAATTGAATTTACCACAGGTGAACTCCAATCAAGTTGCAGAAACATCTCAAGGATGATCAATGGAAACAGGATGCACCTGAGCTCAAGTTTGAGTCTCATAGCAAAGGGTCTAAATACTCATGTAAATAAGGTATTTCTGTGTTTTATTTTTAATACTTAAAAAAAAAAAAAACTGTTTTCGCTTTGTTTATATTCGGTATTCTGTGTAGATTGATGAGGAGGGAAACTATGTAGTACATTTTAGAATAAGGCAGCAACATAACAAAATGTGGAAAAAGTCAAGGGTCTGAATACTTTCCGAATGCACAGTGCCCTTGGAAAGTATTCAGACCCCTTGAATTTGTCCTCATTTTGTTATGTTACAGCCTTATTCTAAAATTGATTATATAAAACCATTTTCACAGCAATCTACACAATCGGTCATGTATTGTAGTTTCATCTCTCTGTTCTCCTCTAAATCGTCATTAGTTCCTTTAGCCTAATCATCATGAAGTTCGATTGTCTCATATCTCATATGTTCTGTGAGAAAGTTTGATGTCTACTGTGTTCTTCACAGACACAGAGACAGACAGACACAGAGACAGACAGACACAGAGACAGACAGACACAGAGACAGACAGACACAGAGACAGACAGACACAGAGACAGACAGACAGACAGACAGACAGACAGACAGACAGACAGACAGACAGACAGACAGACAGACAGACAGACAGACAGACAGACAGACAGACAGACAGACACAGACAGATGTGGCCTGCCATAATATACAAGAGTAGAGTCTCTGAGACATTTTATAGAGCTGTAAAAAATACTTTCACTGAGCGACACATTAAACACATAAACCCACCACTCAGTCACTCAAAGAGCTGGTGTGTGTGTACGTGCGTGTGTGCATTTATGTATGTGGGTGTGTGTGTGGTAGTAAAATACCAGTCATCTTGTGCCTGAGTGTTGATTTTATTGCAAACCCAGTCCATAAACTACCAGCTCTCACATTCTCACGTCAGAACTAGACATTCATCCATGTTTCTCAAACTTGAAATGTCAAAGTTGTTCCAAATGTCAAATTTCAAAGTGTTTAATGATACGTTTAGGCATTAACTACTAATTTAAGTTTTGGGTTAAGGTTTGAGATAGGTTTAAAACAAAAAATATCAAAAAACCCGAGCAAAACCGAAATCTACTTAAAGGTAACGTCACTCACTGTTGCCCCTAGTGTCCGGTTTCCACGTCATCTCCTGACAGACTCAGACACGGATAGACTTCCCACGTCATCTGCTGACAGACTCAGACACGGATAGACTTCCCACGTCATCTCCTGACAGACTCAGACATGGATAGACTTCCCACGTCATCTCCTGACAGACTCAGACATGGATAGACTTCCCACGTCATCTCCTGACAGACTCAGACATGGATAGACTTCCCACGTCATCTCCTGACAAACTCAGACATGGATAGACTTCCCACGTCATCTCCTGAACAGACTCAGACATGGATAGACTTCCCACGTCATCTCCTGACAGACTCAGACATGGATAGACTTCCCACGTCATCTCCTGACAGACTCAGACATGGATAGACTTCCCACGTCATCTCCTGACAGACTCAGACATGGATAGACTTCCCACGTCATCTCCTGACAGACTCAGACATGGATAGACTTCCCACGTCATCTCCTGACAGACTCAGACATGGATAGACTTCCCACGTCATCTCCTGACAGACTCAGACATGGATAGACTTCCCACGTCATCTCCTGACAGACTCAGACATGGATAGACTTCCCACGTCATCTCCTGACAGACTCAGACATGGATAGACTTCCCACGTCATCTCCTGACAGACTCAGACATGGATAGACTTCCCACGTCATCTCCTGACAGACTCAGACATGGATAGACTTCCCACGTCATCTCCTGACAGACTCAGACACGGATAGACGTCGAATACTGACATGTATCATGGGTGACCTGCCTGCTATAAAAGCACACTAATGTCTGTTGATGTGGTCCTCACCGGCCAGTCACTACACTCTAGCTGGCCAACCCTGCTACTTGTGCATGTGCGTGCTGGGGTGATTATGTGTCCTATAAGGTTTAGAAGGTTTTGCTTCTATACAACGCACTGCAGTGGACCTTGTGTGGTTTTATTGACATGTTTGTGAGTGAACTTGTTTCATTTGTTGTTAAGCACCACATATGGTCTTTAAGTATCACTTTTCTTCTTTGCAGTATTCCTAGAATAACAGATACCTAGAAAACAGTCCACATTTGCTGGAAATGATCTGAAACTGCAACAAGAGGTGCTTGCTAGGTAAAGCCTGAGAAGGGACAATATCTACTTGGAAAGCGAGTCACTAGGTATTCAAAGGGGAAATCTGCAGTTGCTACATTCATTTATGGAATTATAAATTCATGATATGTACTCATAGATTTTTTACGAATAGCTCATAAATGCCTCATGAGCTTAGTTCAACTGTCGTAACCCATCAGAACCCAAAATATAAGCTTGTTTTAGTCCATTGTTTGTAAACAAAGTAAATGTAAAGAAACAGTCTATAGGCTCAAAACATTGTTCAAACTATCATGTTGATATCATGGATGGTTAGCCAGCTTGGTCTATGAATCTGAGAGTAGTTAAAAAATTCCAGCCTAATCCCTCAGCTTTTTACCGAAATAGTGGCAGGGACCATGCTTTGATAATGCAGATTTCCCTTTTAAAGCACCACAATGTTAAACATATGAGAGAGGGAGATGGATGGAGAGAGAGAGAGAGATTGAGAGGGCGGGAGATTGAGAGAGAGAGAGATTGAGAGAGAGAGAGATGGAGAGAGAGAGAGATGGAGAGAGAGAGATGGAGAGATGGAGAGAGAGAGATTGAGAGGGAGAGAGAGAGATTGATAGGGCGGGAGATGGAGAGAGAGATGGAGAGAGAGAGATGGAGAGAGAGAGATGGAGAGAGAGATGGAGAGAGAGAGATTGAGAGGGCGGGAGATGGAGAGTTTGAGAGGGCGGGAGATGAAGAGAGAGCGAGAGAAATGGAATGAGAGAGAAGGAAATGTGGAGAGAGAGAGATATGGGGAGACAAGGTAGCAAGGATGTTGTTCACAGAGCAAAGATTAATGATCGTGAGAGAGAGAGAGTCTGTGTGTGTTTGCGTGTGTGTGTGCATGTTTTCATGTGTGAGTGCATGTGTCACCTTCTGCCAAATCGTTTGGAATGTGACTGGTCTCTCACCTAACCGGGCCACTCAACGCTAAACTGCTAACCTCTAGCCCCCTCGTGTAAACAAACACACCACATACACACGCACGCACACACACACCACATACACACACACACACACACACACACACACACACACACACACACACACACACACACACACACACACACACACACACACACACACACACACACACACACACACACACACACACACACACACACACCACACAAACACTTCCATCCACCCAACGCAGACATCTAGCTTCAGACAACTCTGACAATGTACAAACATTGTAATTTTTATATGCAGGCCCAAAACATTACACAAAATGCAGGTATTTTAGGTAAATTGTTGTATTATTTTGAACACCGTAATTAGCCTTAATTGTAAGCCAGCTTGTGAGGTAAAGAAGGCTGAGACATTCCACTGGTTATTATGGTTTCAGCAGGCCTGGTGTGGGATTTCAGAAGCTATGCCTAGGCACACTGAATCACTCATCAAAATACAGACACACACACACACACATAATGGAGATGTTCTTTTGTGTGAATTAGGTGGTTGTTGTGGAATTGTTAGATTACTTGTTGATATTGCTGCACTGTCTGAACTAGAAGCACCAGTATTTTGCTACACTCGCAATAACATCTGCTAACCACGTGTATGTGACCAATAAATTAGATTTGATTTGATTCTGGCCAGTTGGGCAGAGAAGGAGAGAATCTGGCCACCCCTGTCATTCCTTCCTAAATGGAACGTTCCATGTGTTCCATGTGCGCTGCCCTCCAACATTACCCTGCCCTGTGATGGATAGTGGAAAATAAGGACTGGGTGAACATACCTCCACTGACTGGGTCAATATACCTCCACTGACTGGGTCAATATACCTCCACTGACTGGGTCAATATACCTCCACTGACTGGGTCAATATACCTCCACTGACTGGGTCAATATACCTCCACTGACTGGGTCAATATACCTCCACTGACTGGGTCAATCAATATACCTCCACTGACTGGGTCAATCAATATACCTCCACTGACTGGGTCAATCAATATACCTCCACTGACTGGGTCAATATGCCACCACTGACTGGGTCAGTCAATATACCTCCACTGACTGGGTCAATATACCTCCACTGACTGGGTCAATATACCTCCACTGACTGGTTCAATATACCTCCTCTGACTGGGTCAATATACCTCATCTGACTGGGTCAATATACCTCCACTGACTGGGTCAATATACCTCCTCTGACTGGGTCAATATACCTCCACTGACTGGGTCAATATACCTCCTCTGACTGGGTCAATATACCTCCACTGATGGAGTCAATATACCTCCTCTGACTGGGTCAATATACCTCCTCTGACTGGGTCAATATACATCCACTGACTGGGTCAATATACCTCCTCTGACTGGGTCAATATACCTCCTCTGACTGGGTCAATATACCTCCTCTGACTGGGTCAATATACCTCCACTGACTGGGTCAATATACCTCCACTGACTGGGTCAATATACCTCCACTGACTGGGTCAATATACCTCCACTGACTGGGTCAATATACCTCCTCTGACTGGGTGAACATACCTCCACTGACTGGGTGAACATACCTCCACTGACTGGGTCAATATACCTCCACTGACTGTGTCAATATACCTCCACTGACTGGGTCAATATACCTCCTCTGACTGGGTCAATATACATCCACTGACTGGGTCAATATACCTCCTCTGACTGGGTCAATATACCTCCTCTGACTGGGTCAATATACCTCCACTGACTGGGTCAATATACCTCCACTGACTGGGTCAATATACCTCCACTGACTGGGTCAACATACCACCACTGATGGAGTCAATATACCTCCTCTGACTGGGTCAATATACCTCCTCTGACTGGGTCAATATACCTCCTCTGACTGTGTCAATATACCTCCACTGACTGGGTCAATATACATCCACTGACTGGGTCAATATACCTCCTCTGACTGGGTCAATATAACTCCTCTGACTGGGTCAATATACCTCCTCTGACTGGGTCAATATACCTCCACTGACTGGGTCAATATACCTCCACTGACTGGGTCAATATACCTCCACTGACTGGGTCAATATACCTCCACTGACTGGGTCAATATACCTCCTCTGACTGGGTGAACATACCTCCACTGACTGGGTGAACATACCTCCACTGACTGGGTCAATATACCTCCACTGACTGTGTCAATATACCTCCACTGACTGTGTCAATATACCTCCTCTGACTGGGTCAATATACATCCACTGACTGGGTCAATATACCTCCTCTGACTGGGTCAATATACCTCCTCTGACTGGGTCAATATACCTCCACTGACTGGGTCAATATACCTCCACTGACTGGGTCAATATACCTCCACTGACTGGGTCAATATACCTCCACTGACTGGGTCAATATACCTCCACTGACTGGGTGAACATACCTCCACTGACTGGGTGAACATACCTCCACTGACTGGGTGAACATACCTCCACTGATGGAGTCAATATACCTCCACTGATGGAGTCAATATACCACCACTGATGGAGTCAATATACCACCACTGATGGAGTCAATATACCACCACTGACAGGGTGAACATACCTCCACTTATGGAGTCAATATACCACCACTGATGGAGTCAATATACCTCCACTGATGGAGTCAATATACCACCACTGACAGGGTGAACATACCTCCACTGATGGAGTCAATATACCTCCACTGATGGAGTCAATATACCACCACTGATGGAGTCAATATACCACCACTGATGGAGTCAATATACCACCACTGACAAGGTGAACATACCTCCACTGATGGAGTAAATATACCTCCACTGATGGAGTCAATATACCACCACTGATGGAGTCAATATACCTCCACTGATGGAGTCAATATACCACCACTGATGGAGTCAATATACCACCACTGATGGAGTCAATATACCACCACTGACAAGGTGAACATACCTCCACTGATGGAGTAAATATACCTCCACTGATGGAGTCAATATACCACCACTGACTGGGTGAACATACCTCCACTGATGGAGTCAATATACCACCACTGATGGAGTCAATATACCTACACTGATGGAGTCAATATACCACCACTGACTGGGTGAACATACCTCCACTGATGGAGTCAATATACCTCCACTGACTGGGTCAATATACCACCACTGATGGAGTCAATATACCTCCACTGACAGGGTGAACATACCTCCACTGACAGGGTGAACATACCTCCACTGACAGGGTGAACATACCTCCACTGATGGAGTCAATATACCTCCACTGATGGAGTCAATATACCTCCACTGACTGGGTCAATATACCACCACTAACTGGGTGAACATACCTCCACTGATGGAGTCAATATACCTACACTGATGGAGTCAATATACCTCCACTGACTGGGTGAACATACCTCCACTGATGGAGTCAATCTACCTCCACTGATGGAGTCAATATACCACCACTGACTGGGTGAACATACCTCCACTGATGGAGTCAATATACCTCCACGGATGGAGTCAATATACCTCCACTGACTGGGTGAACATACCTCCACTGATGGAGTCAATATACCTCCACTGATGGAGTCAATATACCTCCACTGACTGGGTGAACATACCTCCACTGATGGAGTCAATATACCTCCACTGATGGAGTCAATATACCACCACTGACTGGGTGAACATACCTCCACTGATGGAGTCAATATACCTCCACTGATGGAGTCAATATACCTCCACTGACTGGGTGAACATACCTCCACTGATGGAGTCAATCTACCTCCACTGATGGAGTCAATATACCACCACTGACTGGGTCAATATACCTCCACTGACTGGGTGAACATACCTCCACTGATGGAGTCAATCTACCTCCACTGATGGAGTCAATATACCACCACTGACTGGGTGAACATACCTCCACTGATGGAGTCAATATACCTCCACGGATGGAGTCAATATACCTCCACTGACTGGGTGAACATACCTCCACTGATGGAGTCAATATACCTCCACTGATGGAGTCAATATACCTCCACTGACTGGGTGAACATACCTCCACTGATGGAGTCAATATACCTCCACTGATGGAGTCAATATACCACCACTGACTGGGTGAACATACCTCCACTGATGGAGTCAATATACCTCCACGGATGGAGTCAATATACCTCCACTGACTGGGTGAACATACCTCCACTGATGGAGTCAATATACCTCCACTGATGGAGTCAATATACCTCCACTGACTGGGTGAACATACCTCCACTGATGGAGTCAATATACCTCCACTGATGGAGTCAATATACCACCACTGACTGGGTGAACATACCTCCACTGATGGAGTCAATATACCTCCACTGATGGAGTCAATATACCTCCACTGACTGGGTGAACATACCTCCACTGATGGAGTCAATCTACCTCCACTGATGGAGTCAATATACCACCACTGACTGGGTCAATATACCTCCAC
This sequence comes from Oncorhynchus keta, assembly GCF_023373465.1. Lineage (NCBI taxonomy): Eukaryota > Metazoa > Chordata > Actinopteri > Salmoniformes > Salmonidae > Oncorhynchus > Oncorhynchus keta. Next base: position 15,350,413 of record NC_068450.1, on the reverse strand, counting down.
TGACTGGGTGAACATACCTCCACTGATGGAGTCAATCTACCTCCACTGATGGAGTCAATATACCACCACTGACTGGGTGAACATACCTCCACTGATGGAGTCAATATACCTCCACGGATGGAGTCAATATACCTCCACTGACTGGGTGAACATACCTCCACTGATGGAGTCAATATACCTCCACTGATGGAGTCAATATACCTCCACTGACTGGGTGAACATACCTCCACTGATGGAGTCAATATACCTCCACTGATGGAGTCAATATACCACCACTGACTGGGTGAACATACCTCCACTGATGGAGTCAATATACCTCCACTGATGGAGTCAATATACCTCCACTGACTGGGTGAACATACCTCCACTGATGGAGTCAATCTACCTCCACTGATGGAGTCAATATACCACCACTGACTGGGTCAATATACCTCCACTGACTGGGTGAACATACCTCCACTGATGGAGTCAATATACCTCCACGGATGGAGTCAATATACCTCCACTGACTGGGTGAACATACCTCCACTGATGGAGTCAATATACCTCCACTGATGGAGTCAATATACCTCCACTGACTGGGTGAACATACCTCCACTGATGGAGTCAATATACCTCCACTGATGGAGTCAATATACCACCACTGACTGGGTGAACATACCTCCACTGATGGAGTCAATATACCTCCACTGATGGAGTCAATATACCTCCACTGACTGGGTGAACATACCTCCACTGATGGAGTCAATCTACCTCCACTGATGGAGTCAATATACCACCACTGACTGGGTGAACATACCTCCACTGATGGAGTCAATATACCTCCACTGATGGAGTCAATATACCTCCACTGACTGGGTGAACATACCTCCACTGATGGAGTCAATATACCTCCACTGATGGAGTCAATATACCTCCACTGACTGGGTGAACATACCTCCACTGACTGGGTCAATATACCACCACTGACTGGGTGAACATACCTCCACTGATGGAGTCAATCTACCTCCACTGATGGAGTCAATATACCACCACTGACTGGGTGAACATACCTCCACTGATGGAGTCAATATACCTCCACTGATGGAGTCAATATACCTCCACTGACTGGGTGAACATACCTCCACTGATGGAGTCAATATACCTACACTGATGGAGTCAATATACCTCCACTGACTGGGTGAACATACCTCCACTGATGGAGTCAATATACCTACACTGATGGAGTCAATATACCTCCACTGACTGGGTGAACATACCTCCACTGATGGAGCAATATACCTCCACTGATGGAGTCAATATAACTCCACTGACTGGGTGAACATACCTCCACTGATGGAGTCAATATACCTACACTGATGGAGTCAATATACCTCCACTGACTGGGTGAACATACCTCCACTGATGGAGTCAATATACCTCCACGGATGGAGTCAATATACCTCCACGGATGGAGTCAATATACCACCACTGACTGGGTGAGCATACCTCCACTGATGGAGTCAATATACCTCCACTGATGGAGTCAATATACCTCCACTGATGGAGTCAATCTACCTCCACTGATGGAGTGAATATACCACCACTGACTGGGTCAATATACCTCCACTGACTGGGTGAACATACCTCCACTGATGGAGTCAATCTACCTCCACTGATGGAGTCAATATACCACCACTGACTGGGTGAACATACCTCCACTGATGGAGTCAATATACCTCCACGGATGGAGTCAATATACCTCCACTGACTGGGTGAACATACCTCCACTGATGGAGTCAATATACCTCCACTGATGGAGTCAATATACCTCCACTGACTGGGTGAACATACCTCCACTGATGGAGTCAATATACCTCCACTGATGGAGTCAATATACCACCACTGACTGGGTGAACATACCTCCACTGATGGAGTCAATATACCTCCACGGATGGAGTCAATATACCTCCACTGACTGGGTGAACATACCTCCACTGATGGAGTCAATATACCTCCACTGATGGAGTCAATATACCTCCACTGACTGGGTGAACATACCTCCACTGATGGAGTCAATATACCTCCACTGATGGAGTCAATATACCACCACTGACTGGGTGAACATACCTCCACTGATGGAGTCAAAATACCTCCACTGATGGAGTCAATATACCTCCACTGACTGGGTGAACATACCTCCACTGATGGAGTCAATCTACCTCCACTGATGGAGTCAATATACCACCACTGACTGGGTCAATATACCTCCACTGACTGGGTGAACATACCTCCACTGATGGAGTCAATCTACCTCCACTGATGGAGTCAATATACCACCACTGACTGGGTGAACATACCTCCACTGATGGAGTCAATATACCTCCACGGATGGAGTCAATATACCTCCACTGACTGGGTGAACATACCTCCACTGATGGAGTCAATATACCTCCACTGATGGAGTCAATATACCTCCACTGACTGGGTGAACATACCTCCACTGATGGAGTCAATATACCTCCACTGATGGAGTCAATATACCACCACTGACTGGGTGAACATACCTCCACTGATGGAGTCAATATACCTCCACTGATGGAGTCAATATACCTCCACTGACTGGGTGAACATACCTCCACTGATGGAGTCAATCTACCTCCACTGATGGAGTCAATATACCACCACTGACTGGGTCAATATACCTCCACTGACTGGGTGAACATACCTCCACTGATGGAGTCAATATACCTCCACGGATGGAGTCAATATACCTCCACTGACTGGGTGAACATACCTCCACTGATGGAGTCAATATACCTCCACTGATGGAGTCAATATACCTCCACTGACTGGGTGAACATACCTCCACTGATGGAGTCAATATACCTCCACTGATGGAGTCAATATACCACCACTGACTGGGTGAACATACCTCCACTGATGGAGTCAATATACCTCCACTGATGGAGTCAATATACCTCCACTGACTGGGTGAACATACCTCCACTGATGGAGTCAATCTACCTCCACTGATGGAGTCAATATACCACCACTGACTGGGTGAACATACCTCCACTGATGGAGTCAATATACCTCCACTGATGGAGTCAATATACCTCCACTGACTGGGTGAACATACCTCCACTGATGGAGTCAATATACCTCCACTGATGGAGTCAATATACCTCCACTGACTGGGTGAACATACCTCCACTGACTGGGTCAATATACCACCACTGACTGGGTGAACATACCTCCACTGATGGAGTCAATCTACCTCCACTGATGGAGTCAATATACCACCACTGACTGGGTGAACATACCTCCACTGATGGAGTCAATATACCTCCACTGATGGAGTCAATATACCTCCACTGACTGGGTGAACATACCTCCACTGATGGAGTCAATATACCTACACTGATGGAGTCAATATACCTCCACTGACTGGGTGAACATACCTCCACTGATGGAGTCAATATACCTACACTGATGGAGTCAATATACCTCCACTGACTGGGTGAACATACCTCCACTGATGGAGCAATATACCTCCACTGATGGAGTCAATATACCTCCACTGACTGGGTGAACATACCTCCACTGATGGAGTCAATATACCTACACTGATGGAGTCAATATACCTCCACTGACTGGGTGAACATACCTCCACTGATGGAGTCAATATACCTCCACGGATGGAGTCAATATACCTCCACGGATGGAGTCAATATACCACCACTGACTGGGTGAGCATACCTCCACTGATGGAGTCAATATACCTCCACTGATGGAGTCAATATACCTCCACTGATGGAGTCAATATACCTCCACTGATGGAGTCAATATACCACCACTGACTGGGTGAACATACCTCCACTGACTGGGTGAACATACCTCCACTGATGGAGTCAATATACCTCCACTGATGGAGTCAATATACCTCCACTGACTGGGTGAACATACCTCCACTGATGGAGTCAATATACCTCCACTGACTGGGTGAACATACCTCCACTGACTGGGTCAATATACCACCACTGATGGAGTCAATATACCTCCACTGATGGAGTCAATATACCTCTACTGACTGGGTGAACATACCTCCACTGACTGGGTGAACATACCTCCACTGATGGAGTCAATATACCTCCACTGACTGGGTGAACATACCTCCACTGATGGAGTCAATATACCTACACTGATGGAGTCAATATACCTCCACTGACTGGGTGAACATACCTCCACTGATGGAGTCAATATACCTACACTGATGGAGTCAATATACCTCCACTGACTGGGTGAACATACCTCCACTGATGGAGTCAATATACCTCCACTGATGGAGTCAATATACCTCCACTGACTGGGTGAACATACCTCCACTGATGGAGTCAATATACCTCCACTGATGGAGTCAATATACCTCCACTGACTGGGTGAACATACCTCCACTGATGGAGTCGATATACCTCCACGGATGGAGTCAATATACCTCCACGGATGGAGTCAATATACCACCACTGACTGGGTGAGCATACCTCCACTGATGGAGTCAATATACCTCCACTGACTGGGTGAACATTCCTCCACTGATGGAGTCAATATACCTCCACGGATGGAGTCAATATACCTCCACGGATGGAGTCAATATACCACCACTGACTGGGTGAACATACCTCCACTGACTGGGTGAACATACCTCCACTGATGGAGTCAATATACCTCCACTGATGGAGTCAATATACCACAACTGATGGAGTCAATATACCACCACTGATGGAGTCAATATACCACCACTGACAGGGTGAACATACCTCCACTGATGGAGTCAATATACCACCACTGATGGAGTCAATATACCTCCACTGATGGAGTCAATATACCACCACTGACAGGGTGAACATACCTCCACTGATGGAGTCAATATACCTCCACTGATGGAGTCAATATACCACCACTGATGGAGTCAATATACCACCACTGATGGAGTCAATATACCACCACTGACAAGGTGAACATACCTCCACTGATGGAGTAAATATACCTCCACTGATGGAGTCAATATACCACCACTGACTGGGTGAACGTACCTCCACTGATGGAGTCAATATACCACCACTGATGGAGTCAATATACCTCCACTGACAGGGTGAACATACCTCCACTGACAGGGTGAACATACCTCCACTGACAGGGTGAACATACCTCCACTGATGGAGTCAATATACCTCCACTGATGGAGTCAATATACCTCCACTGACTGGGTCAATATACCACCACTGACTGGGTGAACATACCTCCACTGATGGAGTCAATATACCTCCACTGATGGAGTCAATATACCTCCACGGATGGAGTCAATATACCTCCACTGACTGGGTGAACATACCTCCACTGATGGAGTCAATATACCTCCACTGATGGAGTCAATATACCTCCACTGACTGGGTGAACATACCTCCACTGATGGAGTCAATATACCTCCACTGATGGAGTCAATATACCTCCACTGACTGGGTGAACATACCTCCACTGATGGAGTCAATATACCTACACTGATGGAGTCAATATACCTCCACTGACAGGGTGAACATACCTCCACTGATGGAGTCAATATACCTACACTGATGGAGTCAATATACCTCCACTGACTGGGTGAACATACCTCCACTGATGGAGTCAATATACCTCCACGGATGGAGTCAATATACCTCCACGGATGGAGTCAATATACCACCACTGACTGGGTGAGCATACCTCCACTGATGGAGTCAATATACCTCCACAGATGGAGTCAATATACCTCCCCTGATGGAGTCAATATACCTCCACTGATGGAGTCAATATACCACCACTGACTGGGTGAACATACCTCCACTGATGGAGTCAATATACCTCCACTGACTGGGTGAACATACCTCCACTGATGGAGTCAATATACCTCCACGGATGGAGTCAATATACCTCCACGGATGGAGTCAATATACCACCACTGACTGGGTGAGCATACCTCCACTGATGGAGTCAATATACCTCCACTGATGGAGTCAATATACCTCCACTGATGGAGTCAATATACCACCACTGACTGGGTGAGCATACCTCCACTGATGGAGTCAATATACCTCCACTGATGGAGTCAATATACCTCCACTGACTGGGTCAATATACCTCCACTGACTGGGTCAATATACCTCCACTGACTGGGTCAATATACCTCCTCTGACTGGGTCAATATACCTCCACTGACTGGGTGAACATACCTCCACTGATGGAGTCAATATACCACCACTGACAGGGTGAACATACCTCCACTGATGGAGTCAATATACCTCCACTGACTGGGTCAATATACCACCACTGGCTGGGTGAACATACCTCCACTGATGGAGTCAATATACCTCCACTGACTGGGTGAACATACCTCCACTGATGGAGTCAATATACCTACACTGATGGAGTCAATATACCTCCACTGACTGGGTGAACATACCTCCACTGATGGAGTCAATATACCTCCACGGATGGAGTCAATATACCTCCACTGACTGGGTGAACATACCTCCACTGATGGAGTCAATATACCACCACTGATGGAGTCAATATACCTCCACGGATGGAGTCAATATACCTCCACGGATGGAGTCAATATACCACCACTGACTGGGTGAGCATACCTCCACTGATGGAGTCAATATACCTCCACTGATGGAGTCAATATACCTCCACTGATGGAGTCAATATACCTCCACTGATGGAGTCAATATACCTACACTGATGGAGTCAATATACCACCACTGACTGGGTGAACATACCTCCACTGATGGAGTCAATATACCTCCACTGACTGGGTGAACATACCTCCACTGATGGAGTCAATATACCTCCACGGATGGAGTCAATATAACTCCACGGATGGAGTCAATATACCACCACTGACTGGGTGAGCATACCTCCACTGATGGAGTCAATATACCTCCACTGATGGAGTCAATATACCTCCACTGATGGAGTCAATATACCTCCACTGATGGAGTCAATATACCACCACTGACTGGGTGAGCATACCTCCACTGATGGAGTCAATATACCTCCACTGATGGAGTCAATATACCTCCACTGATGGAGTCAATCTACCTCCACTGACTGGGTCAATATACCTCCACTGACTGGGTGAACATACCTCCACTGACTGGGTGAACATACCTCCACTGACTGGGTGAACATACCTCCACTGATGGAGTCAATATACCACCACTGACAGGGTGAACATACCTCCACTGATGGAGTCAATATACCTCCACTGATGGAGTCAATATACCTCCACTGACTGGGTGAACATACCTCCACTGATGGAGTCAATATACCTCCACGGATGGAGTCAATATAACTCCACGGATGGAGTCAATATACCACCACTGACTGGGTGAGCATACCTCCACTGATGGAGTCAATATACCTCCACTGATGGAGTCAATATACCTCCACTGATGGAGTCAATATACCTCCACTGATGGAGTCAATATACCACCACTGACTGGGTGAGCATACCTCCACTGATGGAGTCAATATACCTCCACTGATGGAGTCAATATACCTCCACTGATGGAGTCAATCTACCTCCACTGACTGGGTGAACATACCTCCACTGACTGGGTGAACATACCTCCACTGACTGGGTGAACATACCTCCACTGATGGAGTCAATATACCACCACTGACAGGGTGACCATACCTCCACTGATGGAGTCAATATACCTCCACTGATGGAGTCAATATACCTCCACTGACTGGGTGAATATACCTCCACTGACAGGGTCAATATACCTCCACTGATGGAGTCAATATACCTCCACTGATGGAGTCAATATACCTCCACTGACTGGGTCAATATACCACAACTGACTGGGTGAACATACCTCCACTGATGGAGTCAATATACCTCCACTGACAGGGTGAACATACCTCCACTGATGGAGTCAATATACCTCCACTGATGGAGTCAATATACCTCCACTGACTGGGTGAACATACCTCCACTGATGGAGTCAATATACCTACACTGATGGAGTCAATATACCTACACTGATGGAGTCAATATACCTCCACTGATGGAGTCAATATACCACCACTGACTGGGTGAACATACCTCCACTGATGGAGTCAATATACCTACACTGATGGAGTCAATATACCTACACTGATGGAGTCAATATACCTCCACTGATGGAGTCAATATACCACCACTGACTGGGTGAACATACCTCCACTGACTGGGTCAATATACCACCACTGATGGAGTCAATATACCTCCACTGATGGAGTCAATATACCTCTACTGACTGGGTGAACATACCTCCACTGATGGAGTCAATATACCTCCACTGATGGAGTCAATATACCACCACTGACTGGGTGAACATACCTCCACTGACTGGGTCAATATACCACCACTGATGGAGTCAATATACCTCCACTGATGGAGTCAATATACCTCTACTGACTGGGTGAACATACCTCCACTGATGGAGTCAATATACCTCCACTGATGGAGTCAATATACCACCACTGACTGGGTGAACATACCTCCACTGACTGGGTCAATATACCACCACTGATGGAGTCAATATACCTCCACTGATGGAGTCAATATACCACCACTGACAGGGTGAATATACACTGTACAGTGCATTCTCAAGGTCTTCAGACCCCTTGAGTTTTTCCACATTTTGTTACGTTACAGCCTTATTCTAACATTTATAAAATGTATGTTTTTCCTCATCAATCGACACACAATACCCCACAATACCCCATAAAGTGAAAACAGATTTTTACATTTTATCAAATGTATTAAAAATAAAAAAAATATATTCATTTGCATAAGCATTCAAACCCTTTGCTATGAGACTCCAATTTGAGCTCAGGTGTATCCTGTTTCCATTGATCATCCTTGAGTTGTTTCTATAACTTGATTTGAGTCCACCTGTGGTAAATTCAATTGATTGGACATGATTTGAAAAGGCACACACCTGTCTATATAAGGTCCCACAGTTGTCAGTGCAAAAACCAAGCCATGAGGTCAAATGAATTGTCTGTAGAGCTCAGAGGCAGAATTGTTTCAAGGCACAGATCTGGGGAAGGAATACCAAAGCATTTCTGCAGCATTGAAAGTCCCCAAGAACACAGTGGCCTCCATCATTCTTAAATGTAAAAAGTTTGAGACCACCAAGACTCTTACTAGAGCTGGCCGCCCGGCCTAACTGAGCAATCGGGGGAGAAGGACCTTGGTCAGAGAGGTGACCAAGATCCCGATGGCCACTCTGACAGAGTGCCAGAGTTATTCTGTGGAGATGGGAGAACCTTCCAGAAGGACAACCATCTCTGCAGCACTCCATCAATCAAGCCACTCCTCAGTAAAAGGCACATGACAACCTACTTGGAGTTTGCCAAAAGGCACCTAAAGGACTCTCAGACAATGATTGACCATATTGACCCAGTCAGTGGAGGTATGCTCATCCAGTCCTTATTTTCCGGCAGGGTAGCCTAGTGGTTAGAGCGTTGGACTAGTAACCGGAAGGTTGCGAGTTCAAACCCCCGAGCTGACAAGGTACACATCTGTCGTTCTGCCCCTGAACAGGCAGTTAACCCACTGTTCCTAGGCCATCATTGAAAATAAGAATTTGTTCTTAACTGACTTGCCTGGTTAAATAAAGGTAAAATACATTTTAAAAAGGAACAAGATTCTCTGGTCTGATGAAACCACGATTGAAATCTTTGGCCTGAATGCCAAGCGTGACATCTGGAGGAAACCTGGCACCATTCCTACAGTGAAGCAGCATCATGTTGTGGGGATGTTTCTCAGTGGCAGGGACTGGGAGACTAGTCAGGATCCAGGGAATGATGAACGGAGCAAAGTACAGAGAGATCCTTGATGAAAACCTGCTCCAGAGCACACAGGAACTCAGACTGGGGCCAAGGTTTACCTTCCAACAGGACAACAACCCTAAGCAGACAGGCAAGACAACACAGGAGATGCTTTGGACAAGTCTCTGAATGTCCCTGAGTGGCCCAGCCAGAGCCCGGACTTGAACTCGATCGAACACCTCTGGAGAGACCTGAAAATAGCTGTGCAAATCCAATCAAATCAAAGTTTATTTGTCACATCCGCTGAATACAACCTTACAGTGAAATGCTTACTTACAGGCTCTAACCAATAGTGCAAAAAAGGTATTAGGTGAACAATAGGTAAATAAAGAAATAAAACAACAGTAAAAAGACAGACTATAAACAGTAGCGAGGCTACAGAAGTAGCGAGGCTACATACAGAGTCAGTCAGTCAGTCAGAGTTAGTCAGGCTGATTGAGGTAGTAAGAACATGTAGATATGGTTAAAGGGACTATGCATATGTGATGAACAGAGAGTAGAAGTAGTGTAAAAGAGGGTTTGGCGGGTGTTGTGTGGTACACAAGGCCAGCAGCATACCACCCTGCATCCCACTGCTGACTTGCTTCTGAAGCTAAGCAGGGTTGGTCCTGGTCAGTCCCTGGATGGGAGACCAGATGCTGCTGGAAGTGGTGTTGGAGGGCCAGTAGGAGGCACTTTTACCTCTAGTCTAAAAGAAGAATATCCCAATGCCCCAGGCCAGTGATTGGGGACACTGCCCTGTGTGGGTGTTGTCTTTCGGGTGGGATGTTAAACGGGTGTCCTGACTCTATGAGGTCATTAAAGATCCCATGGCACTTATCGTAGGGGGTGGGGTGTTAACCCCGGTGTCCTGCCTAAATTCCCAAGCTGTCCCTCATACCATCACGGTCACCTAATCATCCCTAGCATCCAATTGGCTCATTCATCCCCTTCTTCTCCCCGGTAACTATTCCCCAGGTTGTTGCTGTAAATGAGAACGTGTTCTCAGTCAACTTACCTGGTAAAAAAATTAAAATGCAGATAGCCTGCTTAGCCAATGTGCGGAAGCACCGGTTGGTCGGCCCAATTGAGGTAGTATGTACATGAATGTAAAGTTAAAGTGGCTATGCATACATGATAAACAGAGAGTAGCAGCAGCGTAAAAGGGTGGGGGGCAAATAGTCCGGGTAGCCATTTGATTACCTGTTCAGGAGTCTTATGGTTTGTGGGTAAAAACTGTTGAGAAGCCTTTTTGTCCTAGACTTGGCACTCCGGTACTGCTTGCCATGCAGTAGTAGAGAGAACAGTCTATGACTGCAGTGGCTGGGGTCTTTGACAATTTTTAGGGCCTTCCTCTGACACGCCTGGTGTAGAGGTCCTGGATGGCAGGCAGCTTAGCCCTAGTGATGTACTGGGCCGTACGCATTACCCTCTGTAGTGCCTTGTGGTCGGAGGCCGAGCAATTGCCGTACCAGTCAGTGATGCAAACAGTCAGGATGGTCTCGATGGTGCAGCTGTCTAACCTTTTGAGGATCTCAGGACCCGTGACAAATCTTTTTAGTTTCAGCGACACTACCCATCTAACCTGACAGAGCTTGAGAGGATCTGCAGAGAAGAATGGGATAAGCTTGTAGCGTCATACCCAAGAAGCCTCAAGGCTGTAATTGCTGCCAAAGTTGCTTCAACAAAGGACTGAGGAAAGAAAGAGTTTGAATTTTTATGTAAATGTGATATTTCAGTTTTTTATTTGTATTACCTTTGGTAATATGTTAAAAAAAAACATAAAAAAAAACGTTTTGCTTTGTCATTGTGGAGTATTGTGTTAAGATTGATAAGAAAACAATCTAATATATTTTAGAATAAGGCTGTAATGTAACAAAATGTGGAAAAAGTCAAGGGGTCTGAATACTTTCTCGAATGCACTGTATTTGCCACAGTATGAGGACTTCGGCTATTTCAGCCACATCCGTTGCTGACAGGTCTATAAAATTGAGCACATAGCCATTCAATCTCCATAGACAAACCTTTTCAGTAGAATGGCCTTACTGAAGAGCTCAGTGACTTTCAACATTGCACCAACATGGATGCCACCTTTCCAACAAGTGAGTTCATAAAATTTCTGCTCTGCTCGAGCTGCCCCGGTCAACTGTAAGCGCTGTTATTTTGAAGTGGAAACGTCTAGGAGCAACGACGGCTCAGCCATGAAGTGGTAGGCCACACAAGTTCACAGAATAAGACCACCGAGTGCTGAAGCACGTAAAGCGTACAAACTGTCTGTCCCTCGGTTGCAACACTCACTACCGAGTTCCAAACTGCCTCTGGAACCAACGTCAGCACAGAAACTGTTCGTCGGGAGCTTCATGAAATGGGTTTCCATGACCGAGCAGCCACACACAAGCCTCAGATCACCATGCGTAATGTCAAACATCGGATGGAGTGGTGTAAAGCCCTCTGCTATTGGACTCTGGAGCAGTGGAAACAGATTCTCTGGTGTGATGAATCACACTTCACCATCTGGCAGTCCGACGGATAAATCTGGGTTTGGCGGATTCTTGGAGAATGCTAATGCTCCAACGCATATTGCCAACTCTACATTTTGGTGGAGGAGTAATAATGGTCTGGGGCTGTTTTTCATGGTTCGGGCCCCTTTGTTCCAGTGAAGGGAAATCTTAATGCTACAGTATACAGTGACATTCTAGATGATTCTGTGCTTCCAACTTTGTGGCAACAGTTTGTGTGAAGGCCCTTTTCTGTTCCAGCATGGCAATGCCCCCGTGTACAAAGCAAGGTCCATACTGAAATGGTTTGTCGAGATCGGTGTGGCAGAACTTGACTAGCCTGCACAGGGCCTTACCTCAACCCCATAGAATGCCTTTGGGATGAATTGGAATGCAGACTGGAGGCTGTTAGGAGGTGGTGGTGGAGGTGGTGGTGTAGGAGGTGGTAGTGGTGGTGGTGGGGTAGGAAGTGGTGGTGGAGACGGTAGTGGTGGTGTAGGAGTTGAGTTGGTGGTGGTGGCGGGGTAGAAAATGGTGGTGGGGTAGGAGGTGGTGGAGGTGGTAATGGTGGTGGGGTAGGAGGTGGTGGTGGTGGTGGTGGGGTAGGAGGTGGTGGTGGTGGAGGTGGTAATAGTGGTGGGATAGGAGGTGGTGGTGGTGGGGTAGGAGTTGAGTTGGTGGTGGTGGTGGTGGTGGTGGTGGTGGGGTAGGAGTTGAGTTGGTGGTGGTGGTGGGGTAGGTGGTGGAGGTGGTAATGTTGGTGGTAATGGTGGTGGGTTAAGAGGTGGTGGTGGTGGTGGAGGTGGTAGTGGTGGTGGAGGTGGTGGTGGCGTAGGAGTTGAGTTAGTGGTTGGGTAGGAGGTGGTGGTGGGGTCGGAGATGGTGGCGGTGGGGTAGGAGATGGTGGTGGTGGCGTGGTGGTGGTGGTGGTGTAGGAGGTTAGGGGAGTAGGAGGTTAGGGAGGTAGGAGTGGTTGATATAACCTTTTTCACCTCCACTTAATTCCAGAACCCTGAGCCAGTCAGTCTATAGCATGCTGTTCTCCCCCTCACTGCGGCCGACTGTGGCACAGTGCCTGTGTTGTGTTTGGCCAGATGCATGGAGTGTCGTGCAGCTGGCAGGACACACACATATGCACATGCACACACACACATGCTAACATGCACACACACTGCTCAGAGAGGGCCAAGCCTGTCACACAGGCGTAACGATTTAGGACCCAAATGAGGTTTTACACTGGGCCCTGCTTGTTCCAGTCGCTTCATGGATCATTTACAGGCTGCTATACCCACTTCTACTGGGGCTACAGGTGGCTAATGGTGACACACACAATCACACACACACAAACGTGTGCTCGCACACACACACACACCCACACTCCTAGCCCCAACCCATAGCTCCTAGCCTCAACCTGTAGCCCCTAGCCCCAACCTGTAGCTCCTAGCCCCTAGCCCTTAGCTCCTAGCCCAAACCCGTAGCTCCTAGTCCCTAGCCCTTAGCTCATAGCCCATAGCTGCTATCCCCTAGCCCTTAGCTCCTAGACCCAACCCGTAGCTCCTAGCCCCAACCCGTAGCTCCTAGCCCCAACCCATAGCTCCTAGCCCCAACCCGTAGCTCCTAGCCCCAACCCTTAGCTCCTAGCCCCAACGCGTAGCTCCTCGCCCCAACCCGTAGCTCCTATTCCCTAGCCCTTAGCTCCAAGCCCCAACCCGTAGCTCCTCGCCCCAACGCGTAGCTCCTAGCCCCAACCCATAGCTCCTAGCCCCAACCCATAGCTCCTAGCCCCAACCTGTAGCTCCTCGCCCCAACCCGTAGCTCCTATCCCCTAGCCTTTAGCTCCTAGCCCCAACTCATAGCTCCTAGCCCCAACCCGTAGCTCCTAGCCCCAACTCGTAGCTCCTAGCCCCAACCCGTAGCTCCTAGCCCCAACCCGTAGCTCCTAGCCCCAACCCGTAGCTCCTAGCCCCAACCCGTAGCTCCTAGCCCCAAGGCACAGTACAGTGTCTTGCAAAAGTATTCATCCCCCTTGCCATTTTTCCTATTTTGTTTCATTACAACCAGTAATTTAAATAGATTTTATTTGGATTTCATGTAATTGACATACACAAAATAGTCCAAATTGTCGAAGTGAAATGAATTTTTTAAATTTTTCCAATAAAAATAAAAAAGATGGAAAAGTGGTTTGTGCATGCAGTATGTATTCACCCCCTTTGCTATGAAGCCCCTAAATAAGATCTGGTGCAACCAATTACCTTCAGAAGTCACATAATTAGTTTTTAAAAAGTTCACCCTTGTTCAATCTAAGTGTTGCATGATCTGTCACATGATCTCAGTATATATATATACACCTGTTCTGAAAGACCCCAGAGACTGCAACACCACTAAGCAAGGGGCTCCACCAAGCAAGCGGCACCATGAAGACCAAGGAGCTCTTCAAACAGGTCAGGGACAAAGTTGTGGAGAAGTAGAGATCAGGGTTGGGTTATAAAAAAAATATTTGGAACTTTGAACATCCCACGGAGCACCATTAAATACATTATTAAAAAATGTAAAGAATATGGCACCACAACAAACCTGCCAGGAGAGGGCCGCCCACCAAAACCCACGGACCAGGCACGGAGGGCATTAATCAGTGAGGCAACAAAGAGACCAAAGATAACCCTGAAGGACCTGCAAAGCTCCACAGCGGAGATTGGAGTATCTGTCCATAGGACCACTTTAAGCCGTACCCTCCACAGAGCTGGGCTTCGCGGAAGAGTGGCCAGAAAATGCCATTGCTTAAAGAAAAAAATAAGCAAACACGTTTGGTGTTCGCCAAAAGGCATGTGGGAGACTCCCCAAACACATGGAAAGGGTACTCTGGTCAGATGAGACTATTTTTGAGCTTTTTGGCCATCAAGGAAAATGATAAATCTGACACAAACCCAACACCTCTCATCACCCCGAGAACAACATCCCCACAGTGAAGCATGGTGGTGGCAGCATCATGCTGTGGGGATGTTTTTCTTTGGCAGGGACTGGGCAACTGGTCACAGGTTTCCCACAAGAATTTCCCTGTATTTAGCGCAATCCATAATTTCTTCAATTCTGACCAGTTTCCCAGTCCCTGTCAGTGAAAAACATGTTGTTCTCGGGGTGATGAGAGGTGTTGGGTTTGCACCAGGCATAGTGTTTTTCTTGATGGCCAAAAAGCTCCATTTTAGTCTCAACTGACCAGAGTACCTTCTTCCATGTGTTTGGGGAGTCTCCCACATGTCTTTTGGCGAACCCCAAACATGTTTGCTTATTTTTTTATTTTTTTATTTTCCGTGAAGCCCAGCTTCGTGGACTGTACGGCTTAAAGTGATCCAATGGACAGATACTCCAATCTCCGCTGTGGAGCTTTGCAGGTCCTTCAGGGTAATCTTTGGTATTTTGTTGCCTCACTGATTAATGCCCTCCTTGCCTGGTCCGTGAGTTTTGGTGGGCGGCCCTCTCTAGGCAGGTTTGTTGTGGTGCCATATTCTTTACATTTTTTAATAATGAATTTAATGGTGCTCCGTGGGATGTTCAAAGTTTCAGATATTTTTCTATAACCCAACCCTGATCTGTACTTCTCCACAATTTTGTCCCTGACCTGTTTGGAGAGCTCCTTGGTCTTCATGGTGCCGCTTGCTTGGTGGTGCCCATTGCTTAGTGGTGTTGCAGACTCTGGGGTCTTTCAGAACAGGTGTATATATACTGAGATCATGTGACAGATCATGTGACACTTAGATTGCACACAAGTGGACTTTATTTAACTACTTATGTGACTTCTGAAGGTAATTGGAAGTACCAGATCTTATTTAGGGGCTTCATAGCAAAAGGGCTGAATACATATGCAGGCACCACTTTTTCATTTCACTTCACCAATTTGGACTATTTTGTGTTTGTCCATTACATGAAATCCAAATAAAAATGTATTTAAATTACAGGTTGTAATGCAACAAAATAGGAAAAACAGCAAGGGGGATGAATACTATTGCAAGGCACTGTAGCTGAACGTCTAATTCATTACATTTACATTTACATTTAAGTCATTTAGCAGACGCTCTTATCCAGAGCGACTTACAAATTGGTGCATTCACCTTATGACATCCAGTGGAACAGTCACTTTACAATAGTGCATCTAAATCTTAAAAGGGGGGGGGGGTGAGAAGGATTACTTATCCTATCCTAGGTATTCCTTAAAGAGGTGGGGTTTCAGGTGTCTCCGGAAGGTGGTGATTGACTCCGCTGTCCTGGCGTCGTGAGGGAGTTTGTTCCACCATTGGGGGGCCAGAGCAGCGAACAGTTTTGACTGGGCTGAGCGGGAACTGTACTTCCTCAGTGGTAGGGAGGCAAGCAGGCCAGAGGTGGATGAACGCAGTGCCCTTGTTTGGGTGTAGGGCCTGATCAGAGCCTGGAGGTACTGAGGTGCCGTTCCCCTCACAGCTCCGTAGGCAAGCACCATGGTCTTGTAGCGGATGCGAGCTTCAACTGGAAGCCAGTGGAGAGAGCAGAGGAGCGGGGTGACGTGAGAGAACTTGGGAAGGTTGAACACCAGACGGGCTAAGATTGTAGCTCACCTGTTGCTGAAGAAATACACAGTAGTACAGTATATTATACAGCTTGAAAATGTATGACTTTCCAAATCATTCTCTCTCCTCTGCCAGTAAGCGGGAGTCAGACACACTGTGAAATCAGACAATGTGTGTGTTTGGTACCAATTAATCCACCTCTTTGATCAAGACTCAAATGAAGACGACGGACTCTATTTGTATTTGTGTTTTAATTTAGCCAAGTCTTTATGCAGCTCAGATTTACTCTACCAGACATTTTAGCGGAACCCTGAGTCAACACACACACACACACACACACACACACACACACACACACACACACACACACACACACACACACACACACACACACACACACACACACACACACACACACACACACACACGCAAAACAATGCCAAAGAGGAGGCATTCTTCCCTCTATTTGATTATGGTCTGTGGTGAGGTTCTGGGCTTTAAAGACCCAGGGTAAAACCCTTAAATAAGTCAGTGCAGAGAGGGAGGGAGGGACACAGACAAACACACCCTCACACACAGATGACTTCAATGAGCCAGAGACCCAGCGTGACTAAAAATAAAGAGGCGATGTGGCTAAGAATAGCTGTGGACCGTGAGAGGAAGGGCTGATAAGCCATGCGTCACACACATGCTGCTGGAGCATCATGCGATGGGATGCGGCGGCCGGGGGGCAGCAAGGCAAATTACTAGCAGCTGTCTGGACGGTCTGTGAGCTGCTGTGGACGGAGGAGAGTGTCCAAATATGAAGGATTAATCATTCAATCCTAACCCGTGGCCACGTTAAAAACCTCAGGCACTCT
>NC_068450.1:15287629-15327629 GCF_023373465.1 Oncorhynchus keta | reverse complement strand
ACAAACCATACTGGTTGTAATCTGTAAGCAGAAGGTTAGTACAAACCATAATGGTTGGATTCTGGAAGCAGAAAGTTAGTACAAACCAAAATGGTTGGATTCTGGAAGCAGAACATTAGTACAAACCATAATGGTTGGATAATGGAAGCAGAACGTTAGTACAAACCATACTGGTTGTAATCTGTAAGCAGAACGTTAGTACAAACCATACTGGTTGGATTATGGAAGCAGAACGTTAGTACAAACCATAATGGTTGGATTCTGGAAGCAGACCGTTAGTACAAACCATAATGGTTGGATTTTGGAAGCAGAATGTTAATACAAACCATAATGGTTGGATTCTGTAAGCAGAACGTTAGTACAAACCATAATGGTTGGATTCTGTAAGCAGAAAGTTAGTACAAACCATAATGGTTGGATTCTGGAAGCAGAACGTTAGTACAAACCATACTGGTTGTAATCTGTAAGCAGAACGTTAATACAAACCATAATGGTTGGATTCTGGAAGCAGAACGTTAATACAAACCATACTGGTTGGATTCTGGAAGCAGAACGGTAGTACAAACCATAATGGTTGGATTCTGGAAGCAGAAAGTTAGTACAAACCATACTGGTTGTAATCTGTAAGCAGAACGTTAGTACAAACCATACTGGTTGGATTCTGGAAGCAGAACGTTAATACAAACCATACTGGTTGGATTCTGGAAGCAGAACGTTAGTACAAACCATAATGATTGGATTCTGGAAGCAGAACGTTAGTACAAACCATAATGGTTGGATTCTGGAAGCAGAAATTTAGTACAAACCATACTGGTTGTAATCTGTAAGCAGAACGATAGTACAAACCATAATGGTTTGATTCTGGAAGCAGAAAGTTAGTACAAAACCATAATGGTTGGATTCTGGAAGCAGAGCGTTAGGACAAACCATAATGGTTGGATTCTGGAAGCATAATATTAGTACAAACCATAATGGTTGGATTCTGGAAGCAGAACGTTAATACAAACCATACTGGTTGTAATCTGTAAGCAGAACGTTAGTACAAACCATAATGGTTGGATTCTGGAAGCAGAAAGTTAGTACAAAACCATAATGGTTGGATTCTGGAAGCAGAACGTTAGTACAAACCATAATGGTTGGATTCTGGAAGCAGAAATTTAGTACAAACCATACTGGTTGTAATCTGTAAGCAGAACGTTAGTACAAACCATAATGGTTGGATTCTGGAAGCATAGCGTTAGGACAAACCATAATGGTTGGATTCTGGAAGCATAATATTAGTACAAACCATACTGCTTGGATTATGGAAGCAGAATGTTGGTACAAACCATAATGGTTGGATTCTGGAAGCAGAACGTTAATACAAACCATAATGGTTGGATTCTGGAAGCAGAACGTTAGTACAAACCATAATAGTTGGATTTTGGAAGCAGAATGTTAATACAAACCATAATGGTTGGATTCTGGAAGCAGAACGTTAGTACAAACCATACTGGTTGGATTCTGGAAGCAGAACGTTAATACAAACCATACTGGTTGGATTCTGGAAGCAGAACGTTAGTACAAACCATAATGGTTGGATTCTGGAAGCAGAAAGTTAGTACAAACCATAATGGTTGGATTCTGGAAGCAGAACGTTAGTACAAACCATAATGGTTGGATTCTGGAAGCAGAAATTTAGTACAAACCATACTGGTTGTAATCTGTAAGCAGAACGATAGTACAAACCATAATGGTTGGATTCTGGAAGCAGAACATTAGTACAAACCATAATGGTTGTATTCTGGAAGCAGAGCGTTAGTACAAACCATAATGGTTGGATTCTGGAAGCAGAACGTTAGTACAAACCATACTGGTTGTAATCTGTAAGCAGAACGTTAATACAAACCATAATGGTTGGATTCTGGAAGCAGAACATTAATACAAACCATACTGGTTGGATTCTGGAAGCAGAACGTTAGTACAAACCATAATGGTTGGATTCTGGAAGCAGAAAGTTAGTACAAACCATACTGGTTGTAATCTGTAAGCAGGACGTTAGTACAAACCATACTGGTTGGATTATGGAAGAAGAACGTTAGTACAAACCATAATGGTTGGATTCTGGAAGCAGAACGTTAATACAAACCATACTGGTTGGATTCTGTAAGCAGAAGGTTAGTACAAACCATAATGGTTGGATTCTGGAAGCAGAAAGTTAGTACAAACCAAAATGGTTGGATTCTGGAAGCAGAACATTAGTACAAAACATAATGGTTGGATAATGGAAGCAGAACGTTAGTACAAACCATACTGGTTGTAATCTGTAAGCAGAACGTTAGTACAAACCATACTGGTTGGATTATGGAAGCAGAACGTTAGTACAAACCATAATGGTTGGATTCTGGAAGCAGACCGTTAGTACAAACCATAATGGTTGGATTTTGGAAGCAGAATGTTAATACAAACCATAATGGTTGGATTCTGTAAGCAGAACGTTAGTACAAACCATAATGGTTGGATTCTGTAAGCAGAAAGTTAGTACAAACCATAATGGTTGGATTCTGGAAGCAGAACGTTAGTACAAACCATACTGGTTGTAATCTGTAAGCAGAACGTTAATACAAACCATAATGGTTGGATTCTGGAAGCAGAACGTTAATACAAACCATACTGGTTGGATTCTGGAAGCAGAACGGTAGTACAAACCATAATGGTTGGATTCTGGAAGCAGAAAGTTAGTACAAACCATACTGGTTGTAATCTGTAAGCAGAACGTTAGTACAAACCATACTGGTTGGATTCTGGAAGCAGAACGTTAATACAAACCATACTGGTTGGATTCTGGAAGCAGAACGTTAGTACAAACCATAATGATTGGATTCTGGAAGCAGAACGTTAGTACAAACCATAATGGTTGGATTCTGGAAGCAGAAATTTAGTACAAACCATACTGGTTGTAATCTGTAAGCAGAACGATAGTACAAACCATAATGGTTTGATTCTGGAAGCAGAAAGTTAGTACAAAACCATAATGGTTGGATTCTGGAAGCAGAGCGTTAGGACAAACCATAATGGTTGGATTCTGGAAGCATAATATTAGTACAAACCATAATGGTTGGATTCTGGAAGCAGAACGTTAATACAAACCATACTGGTTGTAATCTGTAAGCAGAACGTTAGTACAAACCATAATGGTTGGATTCTGGAAGCAGAAAGTTAGTACAAAACCATAATGGTTGGATTCTGGAAGCAGAACGTTAGTACAAACCATAATGGTTGGATTCTGGAAGCAGAAATTTAGTACAAACCATACTGGTTGTAATCTGTAAGCAGAACGTTAGTACAAACCATAATGGTTGGATTCTGGAAGCATAGCGTTAGGACAAACCATAATGGTTGGATTCTGGAAGCATAATATTAGTACAAACCATACTGCTTGGATTATGGAAGCAGAATGTTGGTACAAACCATAATGGTTGGATTCTGGAAGCAGAACGTTAATACAAACCATAATGGTTGGATTCTGGAAGCAGAACGTTAGTACAAACCATAATAGTTGGATTTTGGAAGCAGAATGTTAATACAAACCATAATGGTTGGATTCTGGAAGCAGAACGTTAGTACAAACCATACTGGTTGGATTCTGGAAGCAGAACGTTAATACAAACCATACTGGTTGGATTCTGGAAGCAGAACGTTAGTACAAACCATAATGGTTGGATTCTGGAAGCAGAAAGTTAGTACAAACCATAATGGTTGGATTCTGGAAGCAGAACGTTAGTACAAACCATAATGGTTGGATTCTGGAAGCAGAAATTTAGTACAAACCATACTGGTTGTAATCTGTAAGCAGAACGATAGTACAAACCATAATGGTTGGATTCTGGAAGCAGAAAGTTAGTACAAAACCATAATGGTTGGATTCTGGAAGCAGAAAGTTAGTACAAAACCATAATGGTTGGATTCTGGAAGCAGAACGTTAGTACAAACCATACTGGTTGTAATCTGTAAGCAGAACGTTAGTACAAACCATACTGCTTGGATTATGGAAGCAGAATGTTAGTACAAACCATAATGGTTGGATTCTGGAAGCAGAACGGTAGTACAAACCATAATGGTTGGATTCTGGAAGCAGAAAGTTAGTACAAACCATACTGGTTGTAATCTGTAAGCAGAACGTTAGTACAAACCATACTGTTTGGATTCTGGAAGCAGAACGTTAATACAAACCATACTGGTTGGATTCTGGAAGCAGAACGTTAGTACAAACCATAATGGTTGGATTCTGGAAGCAGAAAGTTAGTACAAACCATAATGGTTGGATTCTGGAAGCAGAACGTTAGTACAAACCATAATGGTTGGATTCTGGAAGCAGAAATTTAGTACAAACCATCCTGGTTGTAATCTGTAAGCAGAACGATAGTACAAACCATAATGGTTTGATTCTGGAAGCAGAAAGTTAGTACAAAACCATAATGGTTGGATTCTGGAAGCAGAACGTTAGTACAAACCATACTGGTTGTAATCTGTAAGCAGAACGTTAGTACAAACCATACTGCTTGGATTATGGAAGCAGAATGTTAGTACAAACCATAATGGTTGGATTCTGGAAGCAGAACGGTAGTACAAACCATAATGGTTGGATTCTGGAAGCAGAAAGTTAGTACAAACCATACTGGTTGTAATCTGTAAGCAGAACGTTAGTACAAACCATACTGTTTGGATTCTGGAAGCAGAACGTTAATACAAACCATACTGGTTGGATTCTGGAAGCAGAACGTTAGTACAAACCATAATGGTTGGATTCTGGAAGCAGAAAGTTAGTACAAACCATACTGGTTGTAATCTGTAAGCAGAACGTTAGTACAAACCATAATGGTTGGATTCTGGAAGCAGAAAGTTAGTACAAAACCATAATGGTTGGATTCTGGAAGCAGAACGTTAGTACAAACCATAATGGTTGGATTCTGGAAGCAGAAATTTAGTACAAACCATACTGGTTGTAATCTGTAAGCAGAACGTTAGTACAAACCATAATGGTTGGATTCTGGAAGCAGAGCGTTAGGACAAACCATAATGGTTGGATTCTGGAAGCATAATATTAGTACAAACCATAATGGTTGGATTCTGGAAGCAGAACGTTAGTACAAACCATACTGGTTGTAATCTGGAAGCAGAACGTTAGTACAAACCATACTGCTTGGATTATGGAAGCAGAATGTTGGTACAAACCATAATGGTTGGATTCTGGAAGCAGAACGTTAATACAAACCATAATGGTTGGATTCTGGAAGCAGAACGTTAGTACAAACCATAATAGTTGGATTTTGGAAGCAGAATGTTAATACAAACCATAATGGTTGGATTCTGGAAGCAGAACGTTAGTACAAACCATACTGGTTGGATTCTGGAAGGAGAACGTTAATACAAACCATAATGGTTGGATTCTGGAAGCAGAAAGTTAGTACAAACCATAATGGTTGGATTCTGGAACCAGAACGTTAGTACAAATCATAATGGTTGGATTATGGAAGCAGAAAGTTAGTACAAACCATACTGGTTGTAATCTGGAAGCAGAACGTTAGTACAAACCATAATGGTTGGATTCTGGAAGCAGAGCGTTAGTACAAACCATACTGGTTGGATTCTGGAAGCAGAATGTTAATACAAATCATAATGGTTGGATTCTGGAAGCAGAAAGTTAGTACAAACCATAATGGTTGGATTCTGGAACCAGAACGTTAGTACAAACCATAATGGTTGGATTATGGAAGCAGAAAGTTAGTACAAACCATACTGGTTGTAATCTGGAAGCAGAACGTTAGTACAAACCATAATGGTTGGATTCTGGAAGCAGAGCGTTAGTACAAACCATAATGGTTGGATTCTGGAAGCAGAACATTAGTACAAACCATAATGGTTGGATTCTGGAAGCAGAACGTTAGTACAAACCATACTGGTTGTAATCTGTAAGCAGAACGTTAGTACAAACCATACTGGTTGGATTATGGAAGCAGAACGTTAATACAAACCATAATGGTTGGATTCTGGAAGCAGAACGTTAATACAAACCATAATGTTTGGATTCTGGAAGCAGAACGTTAGTACAAACCATAATGGTTGGATTTTGGAAGCAGAATGTTAATACAAACCATAATGGTTGGATTCTGGAAGCAGAACGTTAGTACAAACCATAATGGTTGGATTCTGGAAGCAGAACGTTAATACAAACCACAATGGTTGGATTCTGGAAGCAGAACGTTAGTACAAACCATACTGGTTGGATTCTGGAAGCAGAACGTTAATACAAACCACAATGGTTGGATTCTGGAAGCAGAACGTTAGTACAAACCATAATGGTTGGATTCTGGAAGCAGAGCGTTAGTACAAACCATAATGGTTGGATTCTGGAAGCAGAACATTAGTACAAACCATACTGGTTGGATTCTGGAAGCAGAAAGTTAGTACAAACCATAATGGTTGGATTCTGGAAGCAGAAAGTTAGTACAAACCATAATTGTTGGATTCTGGAAGCAGAACGTTAGTACAAACCATACTGCTTGGATTATGGAAGCAGAATGTTAGTACAAACCATAATGGTTGGATTCTGGAAGCAGAACGGTAGTACAAACCATAATGGTTGGATTCTGGAAGCAGAAAGTTAGTACAAACCATACTGGTTGTAATCTGTAAGCAGAACGTTAGTACAAACCATACTGGTTGGATTCTGGAAGCAGAACGTTAATACAAACCATACTGGTTGGATTCTGGAAGCAGAACGTTAGTACAAACCATAATGGTTGGAATCTGGAAGCAGAAAGTTAGTACAAACCATACTGGTTGTAATCTGTAAGCAGAACGTTAGTACAAACCATAATGGTTGGATTCTGGAAGCAGAAAGTTAGTACAAAACCATAATGGTTGGATTCTGGAAGCAGAACGTTAGTACAAACCATACTGCTTGGATTATGGAAGCAGAATGTTAGTACAAACCATAATGGTTGGATTCTGGAAGCAGAACGGTAGTACAAACCATAATGGTTGGATTCTGGAAGCAGAAAGTTAGTACAAACCATACTGGTTGTAATCTGTAAGCAGAACGTTAGTACAAACCATACTGGTTGGATTCTGGAAGCAGAACGTTAATACAAACCATACTGGTTGGATTCTGGAAGCAGAACGTTAGTACAAACCATAATGGTTGGAATCTGGAAGCAGAAAGTTAGTACAAACCATACTGGTTGTAATCTGTAAGCAGAACGTTAGTACAAACCATAATGGTTGGATTCTGGAAGCAGAAAGTTAGTACAAAACCATAATGGTTGGATTCTGGAAGCAGAACGTTAGTACAAACCATAATGGTTGGATTCTGGAAGCAGAAATTTAGTACAAACCATACTGGTTGTAATCTGTAAGCAGAACGTTAGTACAAACCATAATGGTTGGATTCTGGAAGCAGAGCGTTAGGACAAACCATAATGGTTGGATTCTGGAAGCATAATATTAGTACAAACCATAATGGTTGGATTCTGGAAGCAGAACGTTAGTACAAACCATACTGGTTGTAATCTGTAAGCAGAACGTTAGTACAAACCATACTGCTTGGACTATGGAAGCAGAATGTTAGTACAA
Source organism: Oncorhynchus keta (assembly GCF_023373465.1). Lineage (NCBI taxonomy): Eukaryota > Metazoa > Chordata > Actinopteri > Salmoniformes > Salmonidae > Oncorhynchus > Oncorhynchus keta. The sequence continues at coordinate 15,320,015 of NC_068450.1, read as the reverse complement.
ACCATAATGGTTGGATTCTGGAAGCAGAACGTTAGTACAAACCATAATGGTTGGATTCTGGAAGCAGAAATTTAGTACAAACCATACTGGTTGTAATCTGTAAGCAGAACGTTAGTACAAACCATAATGGTTGGATTCTGGAAGCATAGCGTTAGGACAAACCATAATGGTTGGATTCTGGAAGCATAATATTAGTACAAACCATACTGCTTGGATTATGGAAGCAGAATGTTGGTACAAACCATAATGGTTGGATTCTGGAAGCAGAACGTTAATACAAACCATAATGGTTGGATTCTGGAAGCAGAACGTTAGTACAAACCATAATAGTTGGATTTTGGAAGCAGAATGTTAATACAAACCATAATGGTTGGATTCTGGAAGCAGAACGTTAGTACAAACCATAATGGTTGGATTCTGGAAGCAGAAAGTTAGTACAAACCATAATGGTTGGATTCTGGAAGCAGAACGTTAGTACAAACCATAATGGTTGGATTCTGGAAGCAGAAATTTAGTACAAACCATACTGGTTGTAATCTGTAAGCAGAACGATAGTACAAACCATAATGGTTGGATTCTGGAAGCAGAAAGTTAGTACAAAACCATAATGGTTGGATTCTGGAAGCAGAAAGTTAGTACAAAACCATAATGGTTGGATTCTGGAAGCAGAACGTTAGTACAAACCATACTGGTTGTAATCTGTAAGCAGAACGTTAGTACAAACCATACTGCTTGGATTATGGAAGCAGAATGTTAGTACAAACCATAATGGTTGGATTCTGGAAGCAGAACGGTAGTACAAACCATAATGGTTGGATTCTGGAAGCAGAAAGTTAGTACAAACCATACTGGTTGTAATCTGTAAGCAGAACGTTAGTACAAACCATACTGTTTGGATTCTGGAAGCAGAACGTTAATACAAACCATACTGGTTGGATTCTGGAAGCAGAACGTTAGTACAAACCATAATGGTTGGATTCTGGAAGCAGAAAGTTAGTACAAACCATAATGGTTGGATTCTGGAAGCAGAACGTTAGTACAAACCATAATGGTTGGATTCTGGAAGCAGAAATTTAGTACAAACCATCCTGGTTGTAATCTGTAAGCAGAACGATAGTACAAACCATAATGGTTTGATTCTGGAAGCAGAAAGTTAGTACAAAACCATAATGGTTGGATTCTGGAAGCAGAACGTTAGTACAAACCATACTGGTTGTAATCTGTAAGCAGAACGTTAGTACAAACCATACTGCTTGGATTATGGAAGCAGAATGTTAGTACAAACCATAATGGTTGGATTCTGGAAGCAGAACGGTAGTACAAACCATAATGGTTGGATTCTGGAAGCAGAAAGTTAGTACAAACCATACTGGTTGTAATCTGTAAGCAGAACGTTAGTACAAACCATACTGTTTGGATTCTGGAAGCAGAACGTTAATACAAACCATACTGGTTGGATTCTGGAAGCAGAACGTTAGTACAAACCATAATGGTTGGATTCTGGAAGCAGAAAGTTAGTACAAACCATACTGGTTGTAATCTGTAAGCAGAACGTTAGTACAAACCATAATGGTTGGATTCTGGAAGCAGAAAGTTAGTACAAAACCATAATGGTTGGATTCTGGAAGCAGAACGTTAGTACAAACCATAATGGTTGGATTCTGGAAGCAGAAATTTAGTACAAACCATACTGGTTGTAATCTGTAAGCAGAACGTTAGTACAAACCATAATGGTTGGATTCTGGAAGCAGAGCGTTAGGACAAACCATAATGGTTGGATTCTGGAAGCATAATATTAGTACAAACCATAATGGTTGGATTCTGGAAGCAGAACGTTAGTACAAACCATACTGGTTGTAATCTGGAAGCAGAACGTTAGTACAAACCATACTGCTTGGATTATGGAAGCAGAATGTTGGTACAAACCATAATGGTTGGATTCTGGAAGCAGAACGTTAATACAAACCATAATGGTTGGATTCTGGAAGCAGAACGTTAGTACAAACCATAATAGTTGGATTTTGGAAGCAGAATGTTAATACAAACCATAATGGTTGGATTCTGGAAGCAGAACGTTAGTACAAACCATACTGGTTGGATTCTGGAAGGAGAACGTTAATACAAACCATAATGGTTGGATTCTGGAAGCAGAAAGTTAGTACAAACCATAATGGTTGGATTCTGGAACCAGAACGTTAGTACAAATCATAATGGTTGGATTATGGAAGCAGAAAGTTAGTACAAACCATACTGGTTGTAATCTGGAAGCAGAACGTTAGTACAAACCATAATGGTTGGATTCTGGAAGCAGAGCGTTAGTACAAACCATACTGGTTGGATTCTGGAAGCAGAATGTTAATACAAATCATAATGGTTGGATTCTGGAAGCAGAAAGTTAGTACAAACCATAATGGTTGGATTCTGGAACCAGAACGTTAGTACAAACCATAATGGTTGGATTATGGAAGCAGAAAGTTAGTACAAACCATACTGGTTGTAATCTGGAAGCAGAACGTTAGTACAAACCATAATGGTTGGATTCTGGAAGCAGAGCGTTAGTACAAACCATAATGGTTGGATTCTGGAAGCAGAACATTAGTACAAACCATAATGGTTGGATTCTGGAAGCAGAACGTTAGTACAAACCATACTGGTTGTAATCTGTAAGCAGAACGTTAGTACAAACCATACTGGTTGGATTATGGAAGCAGAACGTTAATACAAACCATAATGGTTGGATTCTGGAAGCAGAACGTTAATACAAACCATAATGTTTGGATTCTGGAAGCAGAACGTTAGTACAAACCATAATGGTTGGATTTTGGAAGCAGAATGTTAATACAAACCATAATGGTTGGATTCTGGAAGCAGAACGTTAGTACAAACCATAATGGTTGGATTCTGGAAGCAGAACGTTAATACAAACCACAATGGTTGGATTCTGGAAGCAGAACGTTAGTACAAACCATACTGGTTGGATTCTGGAAGCAGAACGTTAATACAAACCACAATGGTTGGATTCTGGAAGCAGAACGTTAGTACAAACCATAATGGTTGGATTCTGGAAGCAGAGCGTTAGTACAAACCATAATGGTTGGATTCTGGAAGCAGAACATTAGTACAAACCATACTGGTTGGATTCTGGAAGCAGAAAGTTAGTACAAACCATAATGGTTGGATTCTGGAAGCAGAAAGTTAGTACAAACCATAATTGTTGGATTCTGGAAGCAGAACGTTAGTACAAACCATACTGCTTGGATTATGGAAGCAGAATGTTAGTACAAACCATAATGGTTGGATTCTGGAAGCAGAACGGTAGTACAAACCATAATGGTTGGATTCTGGAAGCAGAAAGTTAGTACAAACCATACTGGTTGTAATCTGTAAGCAGAACGTTAGTACAAACCATACTGGTTGGATTCTGGAAGCAGAACGTTAATACAAACCATACTGGTTGGATTCTGGAAGCAGAACGTTAGTACAAACCATAATGGTTGGAATCTGGAAGCAGAAAGTTAGTACAAACCATACTGGTTGTAATCTGTAAGCAGAACGTTAGTACAAACCATAATGGTTGGATTCTGGAAGCAGAAAGTTAGTACAAAACCATAATGGTTGGATTCTGGAAGCAGAACGTTAGTACAAACCATACTGCTTGGATTATGGAAGCAGAATGTTAGTACAAACCATAATGGTTGGATTCTGGAAGCAGAACGGTAGTACAAACCATAATGGTTGGATTCTGGAAGCAGAAAGTTAGTACAAACCATACTGGTTGTAATCTGTAAGCAGAACGTTAGTACAAACCATACTGGTTGGATTCTGGAAGCAGAACGTTAATACAAACCATACTGGTTGGATTCTGGAAGCAGAACGTTAGTACAAACCATAATGGTTGGAATCTGGAAGCAGAAAGTTAGTACAAACCATACTGGTTGTAATCTGTAAGCAGAACGTTAGTACAAACCATAATGGTTGGATTCTGGAAGCAGAAAGTTAGTACAAAACCATAATGGTTGGATTCTGGAAGCAGAACGTTAGTACAAACCATAATGGTTGGATTCTGGAAGCAGAAATTTAGTACAAACCATACTGGTTGTAATCTGTAAGCAGAACGTTAGTACAAACCATAATGGTTGGATTCTGGAAGCAGAGCGTTAGGACAAACCATAATAGTTGGATTCTGGAAGCATAATATTAGTACAAACCATAATGGTTGGATTCTGGAAGCAGAACGTTAGTACAAACCATACTGGTTGTAATCTGTAAGCAGAACGTTAGTACAAACCATACTGCTTGGACTATGGAAGCAGAATGTTAGTACAAACCATAATGGTTGGATTCTGGAAGCAGAACCTTTAATACAAACCATAATGGTTGGATTCTGGAAGCAGAACGTTAGTACAAACCATAATAGTTGGATTTTGGAAGCAGAATGTTAATACAAACCATAATGGTTGGATTCTGGAAGCAGAACGTTAGTACAAACCATACTGGTTGGATTCTGGAAGCAGAACGTTAATACAAACCATAATGGTTGGATTCTGGAAGCAGAAAGTTAGTACAAACCATAATGGTTGGATTCTGGAACCAGAACGTTAGTACAAACCATAATGGTTGGATTATGGAAGCAGAAAGTTAGTACAAACCATACTGGTTGTAATCTGGAAGCAGAACGTTAGTACAAACCATAATGGTTGGATTCTGGAAGCAGAGCGTTAGTACAAACCATACTGGTTGGATTCTGGAAGCAGAACGTTAATACAAACCATAATGGTTGGATTCTGGAAGCAGAAAGTTAGTACAAACCATAATGGTTGGATTCTGGAACCAGAACGTTAGTACAAACCATAATGGTTGGATTATGGAAGCAGAAAGTTAGTACAAACCATACTGGTTGTAATCTGGAAGCAGAACGTTAGTACAAACCATAATGGTTGGATTCTGGAAGCAGAGCGTTAGTACAAACCATAATGGTTGGATTCTGGAAGCAGAACGTTAATACAAACCATAATGGTTGGATTCTGGAAGCAGAAAGTTAGTACAAACCATAATGGTTGGATTCTGGAAGCAGAACGTTAGTACAAACCATACTGCTTGGATTATGGAAGCAGAATGTTAGTACAAACCATAATGGTTGGATTCTGGAAGCAGAACGGTAGTACAAACCATAATGGTTGGATTCTGGAAGCAGAAAGTTAGTACAAACCATACTGGTTGTAATCTGTAAGCAGAACGTTAGTACAAACCATAATGGTTGGATTCTGGAAGCAGAAAGTTAGTACAAAACCATAATGGATGGATTCTGGAAGCAGAACGTTAGTACAAACCATACTGCTTGGATTATGGAAGCAGAATGTTAGTACAAACCATAATGGTTGGATTCTGGAAGCAGAAAGTTAGTACAAACCATAATGGTTGGATTCTGGAAGCAGAAAGTTAGTACAAACCATACTGGTTGTAATCTGTAAGCAGAACGTTAGTACAAACCATACTGGTTGGATTCTGGAAGCAGAACGTTAATACAAACCATACTGGTTGGATTCTGGAAGCAGAACGTTAGTACAAACCATAATGGTTGGAATCTGGAAGCAGAAAGTTAGTACAAACCATACTGGTTGTAATCTGTAAGCAGAACGTTAGTACAAACCATAATGGTTGGATTCTGGAAGCAGAAAGTTAGTACAAAACCATAATGGTTGGATTCTGGAAGCAGAACGTTAGTACAAACCATAATGGTTGGATTCTGGAAGCAGAAATTTAGTACAAACCATACTGGTTGTAATCTGTAAGCAGAACGTTAGTACAAACCATAATGGTTGGATTCTGGAAGCAGAGCGTTAGGACAAACCATAATGGTTGGATTCTGGAAGCATAATATTAGTACAAACCATAATGGTTGGATTCTGGAAGCAGAACGTTAGTACAAACCATACTGGTTGTAATCTGTAAGCAGAACGTTAGTACAAACCATACTGCTTGGACTATGGAAGCAGAATGTTAGTACAAACCATAATGGTTGGATTCTGGAAGCAGAACCTTTAATACAAACCATAATGGTTGGATTCTGGAAGCAGAACGTTAGTACAAACCATAATAGTTGGATTTTGGAAGCAGAATGTTAATACAAACCATAATGGTTGGATTCTGGAAGCAGAACGTTAGTACAAACCATACTGGTTGGATTCTGGAAGCAGAACGTTAATACAAACCATAATGGTTGGATTCTGGAAGCAGAAAGTTAGTACAAACCATAATGGTTGGATTCTGGAACCAGAACGTTAGTACAAACCATAATGGTTGGATTATGGAAGCAGAAAGTTAGTACAAACCATACTGGTTGTAATCTGGAAGCAGAACGTTAGTACAAACCATAATGGTTGGATTCTGGAAGCAGAGCGTTAGTACAAACCATACTGGTTGGATTCTGGAAGCAGAACGTTAATACAAACCATAATGGTTGGATTCTGGAAGCAGAAAGTTAGTACAAACCATAATGGTTGGATTCTGGAACCAGAACGTTAGTACAAACCATAATGGTTGGATTATGGAAGCAGAAAGTTAGTACAAACCATACTGGTTGTAATCTGGAAGCAGAACGTTAGTACAAACCATAATGGTTGGATTCTGGAAGCAGAGCGTTAGTACAAACCATAATGGTTGGATTCTGGAAGCAGAACGTTAATACAAACCATAATGGTTGGATTCTGGAAGCAGAACGTTAGTACAAACCATACTGGTTGGATTATGGAAGCAGAAGGTTAGTACAAACCATAATGGTTGGATTCTGGAAGCAGAACGTTAATACAAACCATAATGGTTGGATTCTGGAAGCAGAACGTTAGTACAAACCATACTGGTTGGATTCTGGAAGCAGAACGTTAATACAAACCATAATGGCTGGATTCTGGAAGCAGAACGTTAGTACAAACCATAATGGTTGGATTCTGGAAGCAGAACGTTAGTACAAACCATAATGGTTGGATTCTGGAAGCAGAACGTTAATACAAACCATAATGGTTGGATTCTGGAAGCAGTAATGCTCAGTCAGTAATGCTCTGGACGGTGCAGCATTAGCAGTGGTGTCAGTAATGCCCTGGACGGTACAGCATTAGCAGTGGCGTCAGTAATGCTTTGGACGGTGCAGCATTAGCGGTGGTGTCAGTAATGCTCTGGACGGTACAGCATTAGCAGTGGCGTCAGTAATGCTTTGGACGGTGCAGCATTAGCGGTGGTGTCAGTACTGCTGTGGACGGTGCAGCATTAGCGGTGGTGTCAGTAATGCTGTGGACGGTGCAGCATTAGCAGTGGCGTCAGTAATGCTTTGGACGGTGCAGCATTAGCGGTGGTGTCAGTAATGCTCTGGACGGTACAGCATTAGCAGTGGCGTCAGTAATGCTTTGGACGGTGCAGCATTAGCGGTGGTGTAATGCTTTGGACGGTGCAGCATTAGCGGTGGTGTCAGTAATGCTGTGGACGGTGCAGCATTAGCGGTGGTGTCAGTAATGCTCTGGACGGTACAGCATTAGCGGTGGCTTCAGTAATGCTCTGGACGGTACAGCATTAGCGGTGGCTTCAGTAATGCTCTGGACGGTACAGCATTAGCAGTGGCTTCAGTAATGCTCTGGACGGTACAGCATTAGCGGTGGTGTCAGTAATGCTCTGGACGGTGCAGCATTAGCGGTGGTGTCAGTAATGCTGTGGATGGTGCAGCATTAGCAGTGGTGTCTGTAATGCTCTGGACGGTGCAGCATTAGCGGTGGTGTCAGTAATGCTGTGGACGGTGCAGCATTAGCGGTGGTGTCAGTAATGCTCTGGACGGTGCAGCATTAGCGGTGGTGTCAGTAATGCTGTGGACGGTGCAGCATTAGCGGTGGTGTCAGTAATGCTGTGGACGGTGCAGCATTAGCGGTGGTGTCAGTAATGCTGTGGACGGTACAGCATTAGCGGTGGTGTCAGTAATGCTGTGGACGGTACAGCATTAGCGGTGGTGTCAGTAATGCTGTGGACGGTACAGCATTAGCGGTGGTGTCAGTAATGCTCTGGACGGTGCAGCATTAGCGGTGGTGTCAGTAATGCTGTGGACGGTACAGCATTAGCGGTGGTGTCAGTAATGCTGTGGACGGTACAGCATTAGCGGTGGTGTCAGTAATGCTGTGGACGGTGCAGCATTAGCGGTGGTGTCAGTAATGCTCTGGACGGTGCAGCATTAGCGGTGGTGTCAGTAATGCTGTGGACGGTACAGCAGAACGTTAATACAAACCATAATGGTTGGATTCTGGAAGCAGAACGTTAGTACAAACCATAATGGTTGGATTCTGGAAGCAGAACGTTAGTACAAACCATACTGGTTGGATTCTGGAAGCAGAACGTTAATACAAACCATAATGGCTGGATTCTGGAAGCAGAACGTTAGTACAAACCATAATGGTTGGATTCTGGAAGCAGAACGTTAATACAAACCATAATGGTTGGATTCTGGAAGCAGAACGTTAGTACAAACCATAATGGTTGGATTCTGGAAGCAGAACGTTAGTACAAACCATAATGGTTGGATTCTGGAAGCAGAACGTTAGTACAAACCATACTGGTTGTAATCTGTAAGCAGAACGTTGGTACAAACCATACTGTTTGGATTATGGAAGCAGAACGTTAGTACAAACCATAATGGTTGGATTCTGGAAGCAGAACGTTAATACAAACCATAATGGTTGGATTCTGGAAGCAGAACGTTAGTACAAACCATAATGGTTGGATTCTGGAAGCAGAAAGTTAATACAAACCATAATGGTTGAATTCTGGAAGCAGAACGTTAGTACAAACCATACTGGTTGGATTCTGGAAGCAGAACGTTAATACAAACCATACTGTTTGGATTCCGGAAGCAGAACGTTAATACAAACCATAATGGTTGGATTCTGGAAGCAGAACGTTAGTACAAACCATAATGGTTGGATCAGAGGGAAAGACAGGCCTCTGTTCTCACTCACAGTGAGCCCAGGCAATGATGTGAAACACATTATTTTCTGATGAAGCCTTTGCTTGTTACACTCCTCAAGATCTATTTATATTGCCTTGGTCTACTCCAGAAAGCACTCTGTGTGTCGGCCAGGCCTTTAAATAGCACGTGTGTTTAGGTTGGGAACGGAGTAAGTCTGTAAATATGTCTGGACGTTTTCAAACGTCAGGGTTTAATTTTTTTTCTAGAAACATCACTTATGTAAACTTATTGACATGGGAATATCCCTGTGAATATGCATGTGAAACATTTTCTCAAGAAGCAGAGAAGTTGTTAAAGGTAACAGCACAGGTTCTTTCAGCGGGGGTTGGCTGTCTGATGGAAACCCCCACCCAGACCGTTCAGAGACCACTGGATTGATAAATGTACATGACGGATTCATTTACCTGCTTTACAAGCTAGATACTTTTACCTTGCGTGTGTGTGTGTGTGTGTGTGTGTGTGTGTGTGTGTGTGTGTGTGTGTGTGTGTGTGTGTGTGTGTGTGTGTGTGTGTGTGTGTGTGTGTGTGTGTGTGTGTGTGTGTGTGTGTGTGTGTGTGTGTGTGTGTGTGTGTGGTTCTAGTATGGGATCAGAATGTTCTACACTGAATAAACAAGTCTGAGTCTACAGGTTCCAATTAAACTGTAATAAAAGAGCATACAAATACACCACACTGGCACTCTGCACGTGCACTCCCTGAGTCCTCTGCAAGTGCACGTGCATGCTCACTAATGACTGGTTGCGTGTTCTTGTCCCTGAACAGATATGGGCATGTGGGTACAAGTCTTTGTGCAGCTTTCTAAGAAATGACATAATGCCGAATGAAGCTAATGTTTAGGATTAAAGAAGGCTGGCAGACCCAGTGATTTAGCTAGTGATCTACATTCCACAGGTAATCCACCATAACACACGTGACTTCTCACCTCCTCCATCTTGGGTTTATTAGGCTATAAGCATATACAGTACATCTTGATTCCTTTCTAAATATTCTAATCTATTAATCCCTAAAAATGACATGAGAATGGATTTCAGTGTCCGAACAGATTAGGATCGTGTGTGATGATCGTGTGTGACGGGCTAATGCAGTACGGTACAGCATTAGCGGTGGTGTCAGTAATGCTCTGAACGGTACAGCATTAGCAGTGGTGTCTGTAATGCTCTGGACGGTGCAGCATTAGCGGTGGTGTCAGTAATGCTGTGGACGGTGCAGCATTAGCGGTGGTGTCAGTAATGCTGTGGACGGTGCAGCATTAGCGGTGGTGTCAGTAATGCTGTGGACGGTACAGCATTAGCGGTGGTGTCAGTAATGCTCTGGACGGTGCAGCATTAGCGGTGGTGTCAGTAATGCTGTGGACGGTGCAGCATTAGCGGTGGTGTCAGTAATGCTCTGGACGGTACAGCATTAGCGGTGGCTTCAGTAATGCTCTGGACGGTACAGCATTAGCAGTGGCTTCAGTAATGCTCTGGACGGTACAGCATTAGCGGTGGTGTCAGTAATGCTCTGGACGGTGCAGCATTAGCGGTGGTGTCAGTAATGCTGTGGACGGTGCAGCATTAGCAGTGGTGTCTGTAATGCTCTGGACGGTACAGCATTAGCAGTGGCTTCAGTAATGCTCTGGACGGTACAGCATTAGCGGTGGCTTCAGTAATGCTCTGGACGGTACAGCATTAGCAGTGGCTTCAGTAATGCTCTAGACGGTACAGCATTAGCGGTGGCTTCAGTAATGCTCTGGACGGTACAGCATTAGCGGTGGTGTCAGTAATGCTCTGGACGGTACAGCATTAGCGGTGGTGTCAGTAATGCTCTGGACGGTACAGCATTAGCAGTGGCTTCAGTAATGCTCTGGACGGTACAGCATTAGCGGTGGCTTCGGTAATGCTCTGGACGGTACAGCATTAGCAGTGGCTTCAGTAATGCTCTGGACGGTACAGCATTAGCGGTGGTGTCAGTAATGCTCTGGACGGTGCAGCATTAGCGGTGGTGTCAGTAATGCTGTGGACGGTGCAGCATTAGCAGTGGTGTCTGTAATGCTCTGGACGGTGCAGCATTAGCGGTGGTGTCAGTAATGCTGTGGACGGTGCAGCATTAGCGGTGGTGTCAGTAATGCTGTGGACTGTGCAGCATTAGCGGTGGTGTCAGTAATGCTGTGGACGGTACAGCATTAGCGGTGGTGTCAGTAATGCTGTGGACGGTACAGCATTAGCGGTGGTGTCAGTAATGCTGTGGACGGTACAGCATTAGCGGTGGTGTCAGTAATGCTCTGGACGGTGCAGCATTAGCGGTGGTGTCAGTAATGCTGTGGACGGTACAGCATTAGCGGTGGTGTCAGTAATGCTGTGGACGGTACAGCATTAGCGGTGGGGACAGTTTGAGAATGTAAACGAAGATACATGGTGGGCCCATGTTTGTTTGTAGACATTACACTGTTTTCACATTAGGCAAGACACTTGTACTAACCATAAAAATGTAATGAAAATAAAAGGTTCTTCATTTATATCCCATGTGTGATCAAATGTGTGATCATTGAAGACATCTTTGATAATTATTGATTAAAAAAAAAACGGATATCATTACAACAGACTTGTACTGTAATCAAATGAAGGAAATGAAAGGCACATAACGTTTAGCAGGCACAAGTGTGCACCAAGCACGTCTCGAGCATTTGGCCATAGGTTCTCATCGGAATCACAGCATATTGCCTGATTGTTCATACACATTGCGGAAAACCTTTTGGCATGGTGAATTGAAGCCTGACATACGCTCTTAGTAAAAAAGGTTCCAAAAGGGTTCTTTGGCAGTCCCCATAGGACAACCCTTTTGGTTCCAGGTAGAACCCTCTGTGGAAAGGCTTCTACCTGGAACCAAAAATAGTTATTTAAAGGGCTCTCCTATGGGACAGAACCCTTTTAGGTTCTCGATAGTACTTTATTTCCTAAGTGCAGGTCTGGAACTCTGGATTGATGTCATTGCATTCATCCATGGCCTGGAGGAGGGTGGTACTCTCATGGGGATGGCAATCATACTCCTTCCACCTGTATTGTAATCCTATTTTACTTTTCAGAATTGTATTGTACTTACTGGTATATATTGTAGTGGTCCTGTGTAAGAGCATGGCACTAGCAACACCAGTATCACACCCTGATCTGTTTAACCTGTCTTTGTGATTGTCTCTAACCCCCTCCAGGTGTCTCCCAGTTTCCCAGTCTCCCATTATCCCCAGTGTATTTACACCAGTGTTCTCTGTTTGTCTGTTGCCAGTTTGTTTTGTTTCGTAAAGCCTACCAGCGTTTTTCCATCTGTTCCTATTTCCCGATTGTTCCTGTTTTCTAGTTTTCGCGGTGTTGATCGTTTCTGCCTACCCTGACCCTGAGCCTGCCAGCCATCCTGTACCTTTCCCACACCCATCTGGATTACTGACCCCTGCCTGCCCTTGACCTGTTTTCTGCCTGCCCCTGTTGGATTAATAAACTCTTTGTTACTTCGACGTCGTCTGCATCTGGGTCTTACCTGAAACGTGATAACCAGAGTTGTGGGTTCGATTTCCAATGGGTTGTCACTTAGGATAAATATGGCTGTCATGTAAATGTCATATATTATGGAATTAGAGGACTGTCTTGGCCAATGTCATTTTAAGATAATGTCATTTGAACCCCCCCAATCAAAAAGATTCCAGCAATTTAATTTTGGATAAATGTTTACTGTATAGAGCATGCATTTGTTACCTACAGTACATTTCTCATCTTTCCAATATCAGATTATTGCAATAGAATATATATCATACTTTATATGTTTATGCGTTACAAACACACATTTTCATTATGCAGTTCTAAAAATGTGTTGTAGATAATTCAGTTTAAAATCTATAGGTTTACTGAACGGGTAGGTGATTAGCAATGAAGAGCGTATGATTAAAAGTAACAGTACAATTAATTTAATCAAATGAGGAGACAATCTTGTAAAAAGAAAATTGAGCAATGCATTGTGAAAGGATGTAACTGTAAATGAACATGTATTCCAATGTGAAACGTGACGTATTTCTAGACGAAACTGATCAAGTTTGGTGAAAAAGTGACTGTATGATTTCGTGTGTTGTGCTTAGACAATTTAAAATATGCTTATGGGTTTCAAACAACTGCCTTTTTGATGATCTGTTACAAGTTTTGTACTAAGAGTTATGAAAATGTATAATATCTCCCATTCACCCTTATTGCTTAATATAGCTGCTCCATGATATGAGTGGTCTGTTCCCTTGAAAACAGTCACTATACAACCATGTTATGAGTGGTCTGTTCCCTTGACAACAGTCACTATACAACCATGTTATGAATGGTATGTTCCCTTGAAAACAGTCACTATACAACCATGTTATGAGTGGTCTGTTCCCTTGAAAACAGTCACTATACAACCATGTTATGAGTGGTCTGTTCCCTTGAAAACAGTCACTATACAACCATGTTATGAGTGGTCTGTTCCCTTGACAACAGTCACTATACAACCATGTTATGAGTGGTCTGTTCCCTTGACAACAGTCACTATACAACCATGTTATGAGTGGTCTGTTCCCTTGACAACAGTCACTATACAACCATGATATGAGTGGTCTGTTCCCTTGACAACAGTCACTATACAACCATGTTATGAGTGGTCTGTTCCCTTGACAACAGTCACTATACAACCATGATATGAGTGGTCTGTTCCCTTGACAACAGTCACTGTACAACCATGATATGAGTGGTCTGTTCCCTTGACAACAGTCACTATACAACCATGTTATGAGTGGTCTGTTCCCTTGACAACAGTCCCTATACAACCATGTTATGAGTGGTCTGTTCCCTTGACAACAGTCCCTATACAACCATGTTCTGAATGGTCTGTTCTGTTTGACAACAGTCACTATACAACCATGTTCTGAATGGTCTGTTCTGTTTGACAACAGTCACTATACAACCATGTTATGAATGGCATGTTCTCTTGACAACAGTCCCTACACAACCATTTCTGAATACTCTGTTCTGTTTGACAACAGTCCCTATACAACCATGTTATGAATGGCCTGTTCTCTTGACAACAGTCCCTATACAACCATGTTCTGAATGGTCTGTTCTGTTTGACAACAGTCACTATACAACCATGTTATGAATGGCCTGTTCTGATTGACAACAGTCACTGTACAACCATGTTATGAATGGCCTGTTCTGTTTGACAACAGTCACTATACAACCATGTTATGAATGGTCTGTTCTGTTCCCTTGACAACAGTCACTATATAACAATGTTCTGAATGGTCTGTTCTGTTTGACAAAAGTCACTATACAACCTTGTTATGAATGGTCTGTTCTGATTGACAACAGTCACTATACAACCATGTTATGAATGGTCTGTTCTGTTTGACAACAGTCACTATACAACCATGTTATGAATGGTCTGTTCAGCAGTCACTTTTCCTCTTGTGATGCCCCATCCACTTGACCCAGTTCCTGATGGAAGGTGATTGTTTTTCTCCTTCCACCCCATTCACAAACAAACAAAACAACTCTCACATATTTTGACCATTCATGACATCATTCATCAATCCGTGTGTGTGTGTGACAGTTCTTTGTGTGTCAGTCACTGGAGCAGATCCTCTAGGGTGAAGGTCCAGGAGTCCCACGCATTTCCCATGCTCACTCACACCAAACAGTGACTACTCACCACCACTACTCTCCCTCTCTCTCTCTCTCTCTCTCTCTCTCTCTCTCTCTCTCTCCCTCTCCCTCTCCCTCTCCTTCTCTCACTATATCGTCTGCCTCTGTCTCTCTCCCTCTCTCTCTCCCTCTCTCTATCTCTCCCTCTCTCCCTCTCTCTCTCTCTCTCTCTCTCTCTCTCTCTCTCTCTCTCTCTCTCTCTCTCTCTCTCTCTCCCTCTCCCCTCCCTCTCCCTCTCCTTCTCTCACTATATTGTCTGCCTCTGTCTCTCTCCCTCTTTCTCTAACCCTCTCTCTTTCTCTGATTCTCTTGTATTACCTTCCTCTCTTCCACAATCACACTGTGAGTACATGTGCTTCCAGCCCCCCCCTCCTCCTCCTCCTCCTGACCTCATCTGTGTATGAGGACAATTATCAAATGAGGACATTGTGTTTTGACAGGTTTTTTGGGGGTCACTGACCTCATTTATTTATGTTTTTACTCTCAGCGTCGGACCTCCCACATACACAAACACACCCCTCCATACATCCACGCCATAGAAACCGTGGTTGTTTTGAGTCACTTCGGACAGTTGGCAGGCCCCTCGCCATGCACTGCTTCTTGGAACATCATGTCCTACGGTGGTCAAAGCCGTCACAGCCCAACGTGAGGCAGCGGAGAACGATTGTTTAGAACGCTGTAGAAACTCAGGTTTCATTTACTCAACACATTTGTCCCATGTTCCAGTGTTTAAAACTTGAAGATCTTATTCTCACGAAAGCGATAGACACACACACACGCACGCACGCACGCACGCACGCACGCACACACACACACACACACACACACACACACACACACACACACACACACACACAATGATCCTAAGTCATGTGATGATGAGTAACCGTGCCTGAGACCTACACTTGCGCTAGCTCCCTGACCTCAACACCCTAACAGTATTGTCACAGGGTCGAACTCTGATCACAGAAAGCCTCTGGTACGTACAGTGCCTTGCGAAAGTAATAATTTTGCACGCCCAATTTTTCAGTTTTTGATTTGTTAAAAAAGTTTGAAATATCCAATAAATGCTGTTCCACTTCATGATTGTGTCCCACTTGTTGTTGATTCTTCACAAAAAAATACAGTTTCATATCTTTATGTTTGAAGACTGAAATGTGGAAAAAGGTCGCAAAGTTCAAGGGGGGCGAATACTTTCGCAAGACACTGTATGTAAACACACCACCACCACCCACCTCCTCCTAACCTCCAGACCTTCCCCAAACCTGAGCTGATTGGGCTGGCTAGGGGTCAGGCAAAGATGCGCAGAGTGGGGCAGAGAGGGGAAGAGAGGGGAAGAGAGTGGCAGAGAGGGGAAGAGAGGGGCAGAGAGGGGAAGAGAGGGGCAGAGAGGGGACGAGAGGGGAAGAGAGGGGCATAGAGGGGCAGAAAGGGGAAGAGAGGGGCATAGAGGGGCAGAAAGGGGAAGAGAGGGGCATAGAGGGGAAGAGAGGGGCAGAGAGGGGCAGAGAGGGGAAGAGAGTGGCAGAGAGGGGAAGAGAGGGGCAGAGAGGGGAAGAGGGGGGCAGAAAGGGGAAGAGAGGGGCAGAGAGGGGCAGAGTGGGGCAGAGAGGGGAAGAGAGTGGAAGAGAGGGGCAGAGAGGGGAAGAGAGTGGCAGAGAGGGGAAAAGAAGGGCAGAGAGGGGAAGAGAGGGGCAGAGAGGGGAAGAGAGGGGCAGAGAGGGGAAGAGACGGGAAGAGAGGGGCAGAGAGTGGAAGAGAGAGGCAGAGAGGGGCATAGAGGGGCATAGAGGGGAAGAGAGTGGCAGAGAGGGAAAGAGAGGGAAAGAGAGGGGAAGAGAGTGGAAGAGAGGGGCAGAGAGGGGAAGAGAAGGGCAGAGAGGGGAAGAGAGTGGAAGAGAGTGGAAGAGAGGGGCAGAGTGGGGCAGAGAGGGGAAGAGAGTGGAAGCGAGGGGCAGAGAGGGGAAGAGAGGGGCAGAGAGGGGCAGAGAGGGTAAGAGAAGGGCAGAGAGGGGAAGAGAGTGAAAGAGAGGGGCAGAGAGGGGCATAGAGGGGAAGAGAGGGGCAGAGAGGGGAAGAGAGGGGCATAGAGGGGAAGAGAGGGGCATAGAGGGGAAGAGAGGGGAAGAGATGGGCAGAGAGTGGAAGAGAGGGGCAGAGAGGGGCATAGAGGGGAAGAGAGGGGCAGAGAGGGGAAGAGAGTGGCAGAGAGGGAAAGAGAGGGGCAGAGAGGGGAAGAGAGGGGCAGAGAGGGGACGAGAGGGGCAGAGAGGGGAAGAGAGGGGCAGAGTGGGGCAGAGAGGGAAGAGAGTGGAAGAGAGGGGCAGAGAGGGGAAGAGAGGGGCAGAGAGGGGAAGAGAGGGGCAGAGACGGGAAGAGGGAGGCAGAGAGGGGAAGAGAGGGGCAGAGAGGGGCAGAGAGGGGAAGAGAGGGGCAGAGAGGGGCAGAGAGGGAAAGAGAGGGGAAGAGAGAGGCAGAGAGGGGCAGAGAGGGGCAGAGAGGGGAAGAGAGAGGCAGAGTGGGGCAGAGAGGGAAAGAGAGGGGAAGAGAGTGGAAGAGAGGGGAAGAGAGGGGCAGAGAGGGGAAGAGAAGGGCAGAGAGGGGAAGAGAGTGGAAGAGAATGGAAGAGAGGGGCAGAGTGGGGCAGAGAGGGGAAGAGAGTGGAAGAGAGGGGCAGAGAGGGGAAGAGAGGGGCAGAGAGGGGCAGAGAGGGTAAGAGAAGGGCAGAGAGGGGTAGAGAGTGGCAGAGAGTGGCAGAGAGGGGAAGAGAGGGGCAGAAAGGGGAAGAGAGGGGCAGAGAGGGGCAGAGTGGGGAAGAGAGGGGCAGAAAGGGGAAGAGAAGGGCAGAGAGGGGAAGAGAGGGGCAGAAAGGGGAAGAGAGGGGCAGAGAGGGGCAGAGTGGGGCAGAGAGGGGAAGAGAGTGAAAGAGAGGGGCAGAGAGGGGAAGAGAGTGGCAGAGAGGGGAAAAGAGGGGCAGAGAGGGGAAGAGAGGGGAAGAGAGTGGAAGAGAGGGGAAGAGAGTGGCAGAGAGGGGAAGAGAGGGGCAGAGAGTGGCAGAGAGGGGAAGAGAGTGGCAGAGAGGGGAAGAGAGGGGCAGAGAGGGGAAGAGAGTGGCAGAGAGGGGAAGAGAGGGGCAGAGAGGGGCATAGAGGGGAAGAGAGTGGAAGAGAGGGGCAGAGAGTGGAAGAGAGGGGCAGAGAAGGGAAGAGAGGGGCATAGAGGGGAAGAGAGGGGCAGAGAGGGGCAGAGAGGGGAAGAGAGTGGAAGAGAGGGGAAGAGAGTGGCAGAGAGGGGAAGAGAGGGGCAGAGAGGGGCATAGAGGGGCAGAAAGGGGCAGAGAGGGGCAGAGAGGGGAAGAGAGTGGAAGAGAGGGGAAGAGAGTGGCAGAGAGGGGAAGAGAAGGGCAGAGAGGGGAAGAGGGGGCAGAAAGGGGAAGAGAGGGGCAGAGAGGGGCAGAGTGGGGCAGAGAGGGGAAGAGAGTGGAAGAGAGGGGCAGAGAGGGGAAGAGAGTGGCAGAGAGGGGAAGAGAGGGGCAGAGAGGGGAAGAGAGGGGCAGAGAGGGGAAGAGAGGGGCAGAGAGGGGAAGAGAGGGGCAGAGAGGGGAAGAGAGGGGCAGAGAGGGGAAGAGAGGGGCAGAGAGGGGAAGAGAGGGGCAGAGAGGGGAAGAGAGGGGCAGAGAGGGGAAGAGAGGGGCAGAGAGGGGAAGAGAGTGGCAGAGAGGGGAAGAGAGGGGCAGAGAGGGGCAGAGAGGGGAAGAGAGTGGAAGAGAGGGGAAGAGAGTGGCAGAGAGTGGCAGAGAGGGGAAGAGAGGGGCAGAAAGGGGAAGAGAGGGGCAGAGAGGGGCAGAGAGGGGAAGAGAAGGGCAGAGAGGGGCAGAAAGGGGAAGAGAAGGGCAGAGAGGGGAAGAGAGGGGCAGAAAGGGGAAGAGAGGGGCAGAGAGGGGCAGAGGGGGGCAGAGAGGGGAAGAGAGTGAAAGAGAGGGGCAGAGAGGGGAAGAGAGTGGCAGAGAGGGGAAAAGAGGGGCAGAGAGGGGAAGAGAGGGGAAGAGAGTGGAAGAGAGGGGAAGAGAGTGGCAGAGAGGGGAAGAGAGGGGCAGAGAGTGGCAGAGAGGGGAAGAGAGTGGCAGAGAGGGGAAGAGAGGGGCAGAGAGGGGAAGAGAGTGGCAGAGAGGGGAAGAGAGGGGCAGAGAGGGCCATAGAGGGGAAGAGAGTGGAAGAGAGGGGCAGAGAGGGGAAGAGAGGGGCATAGAGGGGAAGAGAGGGGCAGAGAGGGGCAGAGAGGGGAAGAGAGTGGAAGAGAGGGGAAGAGAGTGGCAGAGAGGGGAAGAGAGGGGCAGAGAGGGGCATAGAGGGGCAGAAAGGGGCAGAGAGGGGCAGAGAGGGGAAGAGAGGGAAGAGAGGGGGAGAGAGTGGCAGAGAGGGGAAGAGAGGGGCAGAGAGGGGAAGAGGGGGCAGAAAGGGGAAGAGAGGGGCAGAGAGGGGCAGAGTGGGGCAGAGGGGAAGAGAGTGGAAGAGAGGGGCAGAGAGGGGCAGAGAGGGGAAGAGAGTGGCAGAGAGGGGAAGAGAGGGGCAGAGAGGGGAAGAGAGGGGAAGAGAGTGGCAGAGAGGGGAAGAGAGGGGCAGAGAGGGGAAGAGAGGGGCAGTGAGGGGAAGAGAGGGGCAGAGAGGGGAAGAGAGGGGCAGAGTGGGGCAGAATTGGGAAGAATGGGGCAGAGAGTGGAAGAGAGGGGCAGAGATGGGAAGAGAGTGGCAGAGTGGGGCAGAATTGGGCAGAGAGTGGAAGAGAGTGGCAGAGAGGGGAAGAGAGGGGCAGAGAGGGGCAGAGAGGGGAAGAGAGGGGCAGAGAGGGGAAGAGAGGGGAAGAGAATGGCAGAGAGGGGAAGAGAGTGGCAGAGAGGGGAAGAGAGGGGCAGAGAGGGGCAGAGAGGGGAAGAGAGTGGAAGAGAGGGGAAGAGAGTGGCAGAGAGGGGCATAGAGGGGCAGAAAGGGGAAGAGAGGGGCAGAGAGGGGCAGAGTGGGGAAGAGAGGGGCAGAAAGGGGAAGAGAGGGGCAGAGAGGGGCAGAGAGGGGAAGAGAGGGGCATAGAGGGGAAGAGAGGGGCAGAGTGGGGCAGAGTGGGGAAGAGAGTGAAAGAGAGGGGCAGAGAGGGGAAGAGAGTGGCAGAGAGGGGAAAGAGGGGCAGAGAGGGGAAGAGAGGGGAAGAGAGTGGAAGAGAGGGGAAGAGAGTGGCAGAGAGGGGAAGAGAGGGGCAGAGAGTGGCAGAGAGGGGAAGAGAGTGGCAGAGAGGGGAAGAGAGGGGCAGAGAGGGGAAGAGAGTGGCAGAGAGGGGAAGAGAGGGGCAGAGAGGGGCATAGAGGGGAAGAGAGTGGAAGAGAGCGGCAGAGAGTGGAAGAGAGGGGCAGAGAGGGGAAGAGAGGGGCATAGAGGGGAAGAGAGGGGCAGAGAGGGGCAGAGAGGGGAAGAGAGTGGAAGAGAGGGGAAGAGAGTGGCAGTGAGGGGAAGAGAGGGGCAGAGAGGGGCATAGAGGGGCAGAAAGGGGCAGAGAGGGGCAGAGAGGGGAAGAGAGTGGAAGAGAGGGGAAGAGAGTGGCAGAGAGGGGAAGAGAGGGGCAGAGAGGGGAAGAGAGGGGCAGAAAGGGGAAGAGAGGGGCAGAGAGGGGCAGAGTGGGGCAGAGAGGGGAAGAGAGTGGAAGAGAGGGGCAGAGAGGGGAAGAGAGGGGCAGAGAGGGGAAGAGAGGGGCAGAGAGGGGAAGAGAGGGGCAGAGAGGGGAAGAGAGTGGCAGAGAGGGGAAGAGAGGGGCAGAGAGGGGAAGAGAGGGGCAGAGAGGGGAAGAGAGTGGCAGAGAGGGGAAGAGAGGGGCAGAGAGGGGAAGAGAGGGGCAGAAAGGGGAAGAGAGGGGCAGAGAGGGGCAGAGTGGGGCAGAGAGGGGAAGAGAGTGGAAGAGAGTGGCAGAGAGGGGAAGAGAGGGGCAGAGAGGGGAAGAGAGGGGCAGAAAGGGGAAGAGAGGGGCAGAGAGGGGAAGAGAGGGGAAGAGAGTGGCAGAGAGGGGAAGAGAGGGGCAGAGAGGGGAAGAGAGGGGCAGAAAGGGGAAGAGAGGGGCAGAGAGGGGCAGAGAGGGGCAGAGAGGGGAAGAGAGTGGAAGAGAGGGGCAGAGAGGGGCAGAGAGGGGAAGAGAGTGGCAGAGAGGGAAGAGAGGGGCAGAGAGGGGAAGAGAGGGGAAGAGAGTGGCAGAGAGGGGAAGAGAGGGGCAGAGAGGGGAAGAGAGGGGCAGAGAGGGGAAGAGAGGGGCAGAGAGGGGAAGAGAGGGGCAGAGAGGGGAAGAGAGGGGCAGAGTGGGGCAGAATTGGGCAGAATGGGGCAGAGAGTGGAAGAGAGGGGCAGAGATGGGAAGAGAGTGGCAGAGTGGGGCAGAATGGGGCAGAGAGTGGAAGAGAGGGGCAGAGATGGGAAGAGAGGGGCAGAGTGGGGAAGAGAGGGGCAGAGTGGGGCAGAATTGGGCAGAATGGGGCAGAGAGTGGAAGAGAGGGGCAGAGATGGGAAGAGAGGGGCAGAGAGGGGAAGAGAGGGGCAGAGAGGGGAAGAGAGGGGCAGAGAGGGGAAGAGAGGGGCAGAGTGGGGCAGAATTGGGCAGAATGGGGCAGAGAGTGGAAGAGAGGGGCAGAGATGGGAAGAGAGTGGCAGAGTGGGGCAGAATTGGGCATAGAGGGGCAGAGAGGGGGCAAGGTGGGGCAGAGAGGGGACTCAGCCAGAGCAATGCTGTCAACACAGAGATGGCTTCCCTGGCACACAGCAGCAAGAGGATTTTATAACCTATACCTCTGACCATTTTGTAACTAGGTTTATGTCCCAAATGACATCCTATACCCTATATCGTGCATTACTTTTGACCAAGGCCCGTAGAGTGTAATTTGGGACGCGCCCCCGGGCTGTTGGTCATCACATTAGGGATTTGTCAGGGCTTCTGTGCACACTCCTTTGGGTCAAAGTAGTCCGATCAACCATACAATATTGGTTATTATTGTGCAGTGATAAAACAATGTGAATTCAACTTCCAATAACCCAAAGAAACACTCTACGAAAGTTAATTCAGGAATTCTGGTCTGAAGGCTTGTTTAACTTCATCCTGTAAACAGAACATAATTCACTTTGTTTCCTATTCCAGGGACGTAGTGGGAATGAATACAAACTTATCATCATCAGCATAGCGTCTAGTTTCTTCTCGTCTTTCCTATTAGTCTTTCCATGTGTGGAATGTCATTCACCTATTTAATGTATAGCCTATAATCACGACACAAAAATGAACATTCCTCATGCTTGCTGTTTAACCTATGGGATCAATCTGGCAATTTTCACCTTCCACTCTCAACCAAGGGGAGTAAATCTTGGGATGTATTTATATGAAACTTACCCTCGTTCTCTCACATGCTGTTGGACAACCATCCACCTCCCCACCCCCAACATCTACAGTATAATAACCTTAAAGGGATAATCCACCCCCACCATCTACAGTATAATAACCTTAAAGGGATAATCCACCCCCACCATCTACTGTATAATAACCTTAAAGGGATAGACCACCCCCACCATCTACAGTAAAAGAACCTTAAAGGGATAATCCACCCCCACCATCTACAGTAAAATAACCTGAAAGGGAGAGTCCACCCCTACCATCTACAGTATAATAACCTTAAAGGGATAGTCCACCCCCACCATCTACAGTATAATAACCTTAAAGGGATAGTCCACCCCCACCATCTACAGTATAATAACATTAAAGGGATAGGCCTCCCCTACCATCTACAGTATAATAACCTTAAAGGGTTAATCCACCCTCACCATCTACAGTATAATAACCTTAAAGGGATAGTCCACCCCCACCATCTACAGTATAATAACATTAAAGGGATAGTCCACCCCCACCATCTACAGTATAATAACCTTAAAGGGATAGTCCACCCCCACCATCTACAGTATAATAACTTTAAAGGGATAGTCCACCCCCACCATCTACAGTATAATAACCTTAAAGGGTTAATCCACCCCCACCATCAACAGTATAATAACCTTAAAGGGATAGTCCACCCCACCATCTACAGTATAATAACCTTAACGGGATAATCCACCCCCACCATCTACAGTATAATAACCTTAAAGGGATAGTCCACCCCCACCATCTAGAGTATAATAACCTTAAAGGGATAGTCCACCCCTACCATCTACAGTATAATAACCTTAAAGGGATAATCCACCCCCACCATCTACAGTATAATAACCTTAAAGGGTTAATCCACCCTCACCATCTACAGTATAATAACCTTAAAGGGATAGTCCACCCCACCATCTACAGTATAATAACATTAAAGGGATAGTCCACCCCCACCATCTACAGTATAATAACCTTAAAGGGATAGTCCACCCCCACCATCTACAGTAAAATAACCTTAAAGGGAGAGTCCACCCCTACCATCTACAGTATAATAACCTTAAAGGGATAGTCCACCCCCACCATCTACAGTATAATAACCTTAAAGGGATAGTCCACCCCCACCATCTACAGTATAATAACATTAAAGGGATAGGCCACCCCTACCATCTACAGTATAATAACCTTAACGGGATAATCCACCCCCACCATCTACAGTATAATAACCTTAAAGGGATAATCCACCCCCACCATCTACTGTATAATAACCTTAAAGGGATAGACCACCCCCACCATCTACAGTAAAATAACCTTAAAGGGATAATCCACCCCCACCATCTACAGTAAAATAACCTTAAAGGGAGAGTCCACCCCTACCATCTACAGTATAATAACCTTAAAGGGATAGTCCACCCCTACCATCTACAGTATAATAACCTTAAAGGGAGAGTCCACCCCTAAAATCTACAGTATAATAACCTTAAAGGGATAGTCCACCCCTACCATCTACAGTATAATAACCTTAAAGGGATAGTCCACCCCCACCATCTACAGTATAATAACATTAAAGGGATAGGCCACCCCTACCATCTACAGTATAATAACCTTAAAGGGTTAATCCACCCTCACCATCTACAGTATAATAACCTTAAAGGGATAGTCCACCCCCACCATCTACAGTATAATAACATTAAAGGGATAGTCCACCCCCACCATCTACAGTATAATAACCTTAAAGGGATAGTCCACCCCCACCATCTACAGTATAATAACCTTAAAGGGATAGACCACCCCCACCATCTACAGTAAAATAACCTTAAAGGGATAATCCACCCCCACCATCTACAGTAAAATAACCTTAAAGGGAGAGTCCACCCCTACCATCTACAGTATAATAACCTTAAAGGGATAGTCCACCCCCACCATCTACAGTACAATAACCTTAAAGGGATAGTCCACCCCCACCATCTACAGTATAATAACATTAAAGGGATAGGCCACCCCTACCATCTACAGTATAATAACCTTAAAGGGTTAATCCACCCTCACCATCTACAGTATAATAACCTTAAAGGGATAGTCCACCCCCACCATCTACAGTATAATAACCTTAAAGGGATAGTCCACCCCCACCATCTACAGTATAATAACCTTAAAAGGATAGTCCACCCCCACCATCTACAGTATAATAACCTTAAAGGGATAGTCCACCCCCACCATCTACAGTATAATAACCTTAAAGGGATAGTCCACCCCCACCATCTACAGTATAATAACCTTAAAGGGATAGTCCACCCCCACCATCTACAGTATAATAACCTTAAAAGGATAGTCCACCACCACCATCTACAGTATAATAACCTTAAAGGGATAGTCCACCCCTACGATCTACAGTATAATAACCTTAAAGGGATAGTCCACCCCCACCATCTACAGTATAATAACCTTAAAGGGATAGTCCACCCCCACCATCTACAGTATAATAACCTTAAAGGGATAATCCACCCCTACCATCTACAGTATAATAACCTTAAAGGGATAGTCCACCCCCACCATCTACAGTATAATAACCTTAAAGGGATAATCCACCCCTATCATCTACAGTATAACAACCTTAACGGGATAATCCACCCCCACCATCTACAGTATAATAACCTTAAAGGGATAATCCACCCCCACCATCTACTGTATAATAACCTTAAAGGGATAGACCACCCCCACCATCTACAGTAAAAGAACCTTAAAGGGATAATCCACCCCCGCCATCTACAGTAAAATAACCTGAAAGGGAGAGTCCACCCCTACCATCTACAGTATAATAACCTTAAAGGGATAGTCCACCCCCACCATCTACAGTATAATAACCTTAAAGGGATAGGCCACCCCTACCATCTACAGTATAATAACCTTAAAGGGTTAATCCACCCTCACCATCTACAGTATAATAACCTTAAAGGGATAGTCCACCCCCACCATCTACAGTATAATAACATTAAAGGGATAGTCCACCCCCACCATCTACAGTATAATAACCTTAAAGGGATAGTCCACCCCCACCATCTACAGTATAATAACTTTAAAGGGATAGTCCACCCCCACCATCTACAGTATAATAACCTTAAAGGGTTAATCCACCCCCACCATCAACAGTATAATAACCTTAAAGGGATAGTCCACCCCCACCATCTACAGTATAATAACCTTAACGGGATAATCCACCCCCACCATCTACAGTATAATAACCTTAAAGGGATAGTCCACCCCCACCATCTAGAGTATAATAACCTTAAAGGGATAGTCCACCCCTACCATCTACAGTATAATAACCTTAAAGGGATAATCCACCCCCACCATCTACAGTATAATAACCTTAAAGGGTTAATCCACCCTCACCATCTACAGTATAATAACCTTAAAGGGATAGTCCACCCCACCATCTACAGTATAATAACATTAAAGGGATAGTCCACCCCCACCATCTACAGTATAATAACCTTAAAGGGATAGTCCACCCCCACCATCTACAGTAAAATAACCTTAAAGGGAGAGTCCACCCCTACCATCTACAGTATAATAACCTTAAAGGGATAGTCCACCCCCACCATCTACAGTATAATAACCTTAAAGGGATAGTCCACCCCCACCATCTACAGTATAATAACATTAAAGGGATAGGCCACCCCTACCATCTACAGTATAATAACCTTAACGGGATAATCCACCCCCACCATCTACAGTATAATAACCTTAAAGGGATAATCCACCCCCACCATCTACTGTATAATAACCTTAAAGGGATAGACCACCCCCACCATCTACAGTAAAATAACCTTAAAGGGATAATCCACCCCCACCATCTACAGTAAAATAACCTTAAAGGGAGAGTCCACCCCTACCATCTACAGTATAATAACCTTAAAGGGATAGTCCACCCCTACCATCTACAGTATAATAACCTTAAAGGGAGAGTCCACCCCTAAAATCTACAGTATAATAACCTTAAAGGGATAGTCCACCCCTACCATCTACAGTATAATAACCTTAAAGGGATAGTCCACCCCCACCATCTACAGTATAATAACATTAAAGGGATAGGCCACCCCTACCATCTACAGTATAATAACCTTAAAGGGTTAATCCACCCTCACCATCTACAGTATAATAACCTTAAAGGGATAGTCCACCCCCACCATCTACAGTATAATAACATTAAAGGGATAGTCCACCCCCACCATCTACAGTATAATAACCTTAAAGGGATAGTCCACCCCCACCATCTACAGTATAATAACATTAAAGGGATAGGCCACCCCTACCATCTACAGTATAATAACCTTAAAGGGTTAATCCACCCTCACCATCTACAGTATAATAACCTTAAAGGGATAGTCCACCCCCACGATCTACAGTATAATAACATTAAAGGGATAGTCCACCCCCACCATCTACAGTATAATAACCTTAAAGGGATAGTCCACCCCCACCATCTACAGTATAATAACCTTAAAGGGATAGTCCACCCCCACCATCTACAGTATAATAACCTTAAAGGGTTAATCCACCCTCACCATCTACAGTATAATAACCTTAAAGGGATAGTCCACCCCACCATCTACAGTATAATAACATTAAAGGGATAGTCCACCCCCACCATGTACAGTATAATAACCTTAAAGGGATAGTCCACCCCCACCGTCTACAGTAAAATAACCTTAAAGGGAGAGTCCACCCCTACCATCTACAGTATAATAACCTTAAAGGGATAGTCCACCCCCACCATCTACAGTATAATAACCTTAAAGGGATAGTCCACCCCCACCATCTACAGTATAATAACATTAAAGGGATAGGCCACCCCTACCATCTACAGTATAATAACCTTAACGGGATAATCCACCCCCACCATCTACAGTATAATAACCTTAAAGGGATAATCCACCCCCACCATCTACTGTATAATAACCTTAACGGGATAATCCACCCCCACCATCTACAGTATAATAACCTTAAAGGGATAGTCCACCCCACCATCTACAGTATAATAACATTAAAGGGATAGTCCACCCCCACCATCTACAGTATAATAACCTTAAAGGGATAGTCCACCCCCACCGTCTACAGTAAAATAACCTTAAAGGGAGAGTCCACCCCTACCATCTACAGTATAATAACCTTAAAGGGATAGTCCACCCCCACCATCTACAGTATAATAACCTTAAAGGGATAGTCCACCCCCACCATCTACAGTATAATAACATTAAAGGGATAGGCCACCCCTACCATCTACAGTATAATAACCTTAACGGGATAATCCACCCCCACCATCTACAGTAAAATAACCTTAAAGGGAGAGTCCACCCCTACCATCTACAGTATAATAACCTTAAAGGGATAGTCCACCCCTACCATCTACAGTATAATAACCTTAAAGGGAGAGTCCACCCCTACCATCTACAGTATAATAACCTTAAAGGGATAGTCCACCCCTACCATCTACAGTATAATAACCTTAAAGGGATAGTCCACCCCCACCATCTACAGTATAATAACCCTAAAGGGATAGTCCACCCCCACCATCTACAGTATAATAACATTAAAGGGATAGGCCACCCCTACCATCTACAGTATAATAACCTTAAAGGGTTAATCCACCCTCACCATCTACAGTATAATAACCTTAAAGGGATAGTCCACCCCCACCATCTACAGTATAATAACATTAAAGGGATAGTCCACCCCCACCATCTACAGTATAATAACCTTAAAGGGATAGTCCACCCCCACCATCTACAGTATAATAACCTTAAAGGGATAGTCCACCCCCACCATCTACAGTATAATAACCTTAAAGGGTTAATCCACCCCCACCATCAACAGTATAATAACCTTAAAGGGATAGTCCACCCCCACCATCTACAGTATAATAACCTTAACGGGATAATCCACCCCCACCATCTACAGTATAATAACCTTAAAGGGATAGTCCACCCCCACCATCTACAGTATAATAACCTTAAAGGGATAGTCCACCCCTACCATCTACAGTATAATAACCTTAAAGGGATAATCCACCCCCACCATATACAGTATAATAACCTTAAAGGGATAATCCACCCCTATCATCTACAGTATAATAAACTTAAAGGGTTAATCCACCCTCACCATCTACAGTATAATAACCTTAAAGGGATAGTCCACCCCCACCATCTACAGTATAATAACATTAAAGGGATAGTCCACCCCCACCATCTACAGTATAATAACCTTAAAGGGATAGTCCACCCCCAGTATCTACAGTATAATAACCTTAAAGGGATAGTCCACCCCCACCATCTACAGTATAATAACCTTAAAGGGATAGTCCACCCCCACCATCTACAGTATAATAACCTTAAAGGGATAGTCCACCCCTACCATCTACAGTATAATAACCTTAAAGGGTTAATCCACCCCCACCATCAACAGTATAATAACCTTAAAGGGATAGTCCACCCCCACCATCTACAGTATAATAACCTTAAAGGGATAATCCACCCCTACCATCTACAGTATAATAACCTTAACGGGATAATCCACCCCCACCATCTACAGTATAATAACCTTAAAGGGATAGTCCACCCCCACCATCTACAGTATAATAACCTTAAAGGGATAGTCCACCCCTACCATCTACAGTATAATAACCTTAAAGGGATAATCCACCCCCACCATCTACAGTATAATAACCTTAAAGGGATAATCCACCCCTATCATCTACAGTATAATAACCTTAACGGGATAATCCACCCCCACCATCTACAGTATAATAACCGTAAAGGGATAATCCACCCCCACCATCTACAGTATAATAACCTTAAAGGGATAATCCACCCCCACCATCTACAGTATAATAACCTTAAAGGGATAGTCCACCCCCACCATCTACAGTATAATAAAATTAAAGGGATAGGCCACCCCTACCATCTACAGTATAATAACCTTAAAGGGTTAATCCACCCTCACCATCTACAGTATAATAACCTTAAAGGGATAGTCCACCCCCACCATCTACAGTATAATAACATTAAAGGGATAGTCCACCCCCACCATCTACAGTATCATAACCTTAAAGGGATAGTCCACCCCCACCATCTACAGTATAATAACCTTAAAGGGATAGTCCACCCCCACCATCTACAGTATAATAACCTTAAAAGGTTAATCCACCCCCACCATCAACAGTATAATAACCTTAAAGGGATAGTCCACCCCCACCATCTACAGTATAATAACCTTAAAGGGATAGTCCACCCCTACCATCTACAGTATAATAACCTTAAAGGGTTAATCCACCCCCACCATCAACAGTATAATAACCTTAAAGGGATAGTCCACCCCCACCATCTACAGTATAATAACCTTAAAGGGATAGTCCACCCCCACCATCTACAGTATAATAACCTTAAAGGGATAGTCCACCCCTACCATCTACAGTATAATAACCTTAAAGGGATAATCCACCCCCACCATCTACAGTATAATAACCTTAAAGGGATAATCCACCCCTATCATCTACAGTATAATAACCTTAAAGGGTTAATCCACCCTCACCATCTACAGTATAATAACCTTAAAGGGATAGTCCACCCCCACCATCTACAGTATAATAACATTAAAGGGATAGTCCACCCCCACAATCTACAGTATAATAACCTTAAAGGGATAGTCCACCCCCACCATCTACAGTATAATAACCTTAAAGGGATAGTCCACCCCCACCATCTACAGTATAATAACCTTAAAGGGATAGTCCACCCCCACCATCTACAGTATAATAACCTTAAAGGGATAGTCCACCCCTACCATCTACAGTATAATAACCTTAAAGGGATAATCCACCCCTACCATCTACAGTATAATAACCTTAACGGGATATTCCACCCCCACCATCTACAGTATAATAACCTTAAAGGGATAGTCCACCCCCACCATCTACAGTATAATAACCTTAAAGGGATAGTCCACCCCTACCATCTACAGTATAATAACCTTAAAGGGATAATCCACCCCCACCATCTACAGTATAATAACCTTAAAGGGATAATCCACCCCTATCATCTACAGTATAATAACCTTAACGGGATAATCCACCCCCACCATCTACAGTATAATAACCGTAAAGGGATAATCCACCCCCACCATCTACAGTATAATAACCTTAAAGGGATAATCCACCCCCACCATCTACAGTATAATAACCTTAAAGGGATAGTCCACCCCTACCATCTACAGTATAATAACCTTAAAGGGAGAGTCCACCCCTACCATCTACAGTATAATAACCTTAAAGGGATAATCCACCCCTATCATCTACTGTATAATAACCTTAACGGGATAATCCACCCCCACCATCTACAGTATAATAACCTTAAAGGGATAATCCACCCCCACCATCTACAGTATAATAACCTTAAAGGGATAGACCACCCCCACCATCTACAGTATAATAACCTTAAAGGGATAATCCACCCCCACCATCTACAGTATAATAACCTTAAAGGGATAGTCCACCCCCACCATCTACAGTATAATAACCTTAAAGGGATAATCCACCCCCACCATCCACAGTATAATAACCTTAAAGGGATAGTCCACCCCTACCATCTACAGTATAATAACCTTAAAGGGATAGTCCACCCTTACCATCTACAGTATAATAACCTCAAAGGGATAGTCCACCCCTACCATCTACAGTATAATAACCTTAAAGGGATAGTCCACCCCTACCATCTACAGTATAATAACCTTACAGGGAGAGTCCACCCCCACCATCCACAGTATAATAACCTTAAAGGGATAGTCCACCAGTACCATCTACAGTATAATAACCTTAAAGGGATAGTCCACCCCTACCATCTACAGTATAATAACCTTAAAGGTATAGTCCACCCTTACCATCTACAGTATAATAACCTTAAAGGGATAGTCCACCCCTACCATCTACAGTATAATAACCTTACAGGGAGAGTCCACCCCTACCATCTACAGTATAATAACCTTAAAGGGAGAGTCCACCCCTACCATCTACAGTATAATAACCTTAAAGGGATAGTCCACCCCTACCATCTACAGTATAATAACCTTAAAGGGAGAGTCCACCCCTACCATCTACAGTATAATAACCTTAAAGGGTTAATCCACCCCTACCATCTACAGTATAATATCCTTAAAGGGATAGTCCACCCTTACCATCTACAGTATAATAACCTTAAAGGGAGAGTCCACCCCTACCATCTACAGTATAATAACCTTAAAGGGATAGTCCACCCCTACCATCTACAGTATAATAACCTTAAAGGGATAGTCCACCCCTACCAATAATATTTTTTCGTGAACAAATGTTTCATTTTGTCGGTATAAACATGTGAAAATCATTTTGGTAAATCTGGTGCAGCTCAAATCTTTTCCACAATCGGATCACTTACATGTTAAATCATGGGGGAAAATGGGATTTTACCCTCTTATAAAACATAGGCTTTCATCAAATTGACAGGAGTTTCATGATTTTTATTTCTGGGTGTGGATTACCTCTATGTATCTCTGTCTCTATTGTTACAACCTGGCTCATAGTTTGTAACAACAAAGGGAGGCCACGCATGACTTATACGTAAAAAGGAATAAATATATTAAACTAAATAATAATACATATAAAAATATAGCATAAACTGTGACTGTAAGATCAGTAGTGTGTGGATGAGTGGATGAGTGGATGAGTGGATTTGTGGATGAGTGGAGAGGGTGTATGGTAAAAACAAACCAAACACCCAATAGGTGGTGGAAGCCAGACTGCCAGTCAGGGAACAGAGAGTGTTGGCTGATGTGGCCACCCTTTACATCCTGCAGGCCAAACCTGCCCGATGC
Organism: Oncorhynchus keta; assembly: GCF_023373465.1. Lineage (NCBI taxonomy): Eukaryota > Metazoa > Chordata > Actinopteri > Salmoniformes > Salmonidae > Oncorhynchus > Oncorhynchus keta. The sequence continues at coordinate 15,288,008 of NC_068450.1, read as the reverse complement.
ACCACATCAGCTGACAATTCAATTCAATTCAAGGGCTTTATTGGCATGGGAAACATGTGTTAACATTGCCAAAGCAAGTGAGGTAGACAACATACAAAGTGAATATATAAAGTCCTCCCAGCTCTGCCCACTGGCATCCTGCAACAAATAGACTACCAAACAGGAGATACCAGCAGATATGGAGGGACGTCACACTATGTATCTCTGTCTTTACGTATCACTGTCTCTGTGTATCTCTGTCTCTCTGTCTCTATGTGCCTCTGTCTCTACATATCTCTGTCTCCATGTATCTCTGTCTCTATGTATCTCTGTCTCTATGTATCTCTGTCTCTCTGTCTCTATGTGCCTCTGTCTCTACATATCTCTGTCTCTATGTATC